>NC_137033.1:21711572-21946572 GCF_032717465.1 Coenobita brevimanus
GTGCGTGGTTTGCGTTCCAAGAAAGGTCACGTCCGCTGTCTGTCGATTCTCACTTGTGGCCGATCATGAGAGAGAGAGAGAGAGAGAGAGAGAGAGAGAGAGAGCAAAGATGGGGAAAAGGAAGAGAGAAGTGAAGATATATAGAGAAAGTGAAGGAGAGGTTAGCATTGGATGCTGCTACACAAGTTAGGCGCAGCGCCCCCTCTGCCGCCCTACACACTCCGCCATCGCTCGCCTCCCTGCTAACTTGTTGTTACGTGTCAGGTATCACTGTCGGGCCCGTGTCAGCGACCTGGATGTGGATGGCACGGGAAATATCGGGAACTTTTCACTTTTTTTCTGCTCTGGTGAGACAGGCAATGGATGATATGCTACCGGGGTTCGAGTGTCCTAGTGGAAGTTAAGATAAAATTGCCCTTCATAACTTTGGCTCTTGTCCTCCTCTTTGGGCAGGGGTCTTTCGAAGACTACCTCCCCCTCTGTATTGCATATTATGAAACGACAGGAGAGAGAGAGAGAGAGAGAGAGAGAGAGAGAGAGAGAGTTATGACGAAGGAGACACTTGTTGCCCGTCTTGAAGAGTCTAATCTCCGGCCCATCTCCCACCACACTCCCTCACTATTTTCACCCAACCTAATATTTTTTCTTCCAACCTCAAAAGCCAGACTATGCAGCCCTTTGTATCCTTGACTTCATGCACGGCTGTAGTCATATACTCTTTTCAGTTTAACCTGGCCTAAGACTGCAATCTATCCGTCTCAGTTTTGTAGCAGATTAGTAGAATATGATGCTAATCACGAAGAAGTGTTAGAGAAAGGACGTATAATACAGCATTATCTTACTTTGCTACTGAGTTACTTGAAATATACCTCAAAAGAACGGAATCTTGGCCAAGTTTAGGTGAAAGAGTTGCTATGTGTGACCCTAGAATTCCATGAGAGAAATTGATCTGTCTGTATGTATGTCTACTGTATATTTTTAATATTTTTCTTGCTGTTTGTCTGTCATTCTGTCTATCTGTATGTTTGTCTCTATTCATATATCTTTCTTGCTGTTTGTCTGTCATTCTGTTTATCTATATGTTTGTCCCTCCTCTTATATCTTTCTTGCTGTTTGTCTGTCATTCTGTCGGTCTATATGTTTGTCTTTCTTCATACATCTTTCTAGTTTTGTATCGTTTCATTCTGTTTGTCTGACTTGACCGTTTTTTTATCTGTTTAGCCATTTGTCTGCCTGTTTCTGTATTTTGAATTCTATATGTTTTCTAAATGCTTAGACATCTTTCTCTGTAGGTAACTATCAGCTTATTTATTTTTAGCTTTCCATCTCTTTATCTGTCTGTCTATTGCCTGACATCTAATCTTCATTTTCATCAAAGGAATCAGTTTTCGGTGTAAATATGTAGCTAAGGATGAGGTGTTACAAAGCCTTCTATACAGCATAAAATGGGACGCTACGAGAATGTGGTCAATGATCCCCGTTTGCCACCTCTCCACTCGAGCTTGTTGCACTCTGAGGCCAAAAAGGTGTCGAGATGATATGGGGAGAGTAAGGGGTGTTGAGAGAAAGGAAGGGGATGGGTGCTTTGTTTTGGGGTTGAGAGCAAGGGAAAGGGATGTGGAAACGTTGAGAGATAGGGAAAAGGGTAAGGGAGATATTGAGTGCAAGTGATGAGGGTAAGGGGGCTGGTGAGAGCAAAGGGAGAGGGTAGGGAAGGTGCTGAGAGCAAGGCGAGAGGGGAGGGGAATGAAAGTGGAGGGAACGGGGGTTTTGAGAGAAAGGGGGCTGTGAGAGCATTGGGGGAAGGGAGGCTGTTGAGAACAGGGAGGAGGGGGAAAGGGGGAAGGGTTGAGAGTAATGGGTTGGGGGTGGGTTGCCAAGAGAAAAATGACGGAGTCGGCTGCAAAAGAAGTGTTGAAATATGGAGATGGAGTATGACGGGGTAATGCTGAACGCTGTTTGTGTGGTGTGGGATTTGGCAAGGGGCATGTAAATTAAACGCCTGACTGTCCATTTGTCTATCTGTGTATCTAGCCGTGTATCTGACTATCTACCTGTGTCACTCTTAATATTATATCTGTCTCTATCTATCCACTGGTCCTTTATATCAGTTTCAGTCCTCTCCGCTCGTCTCCTTTCCGCTCCTCTCCTCTCCTCTCCTCTCCCCTGTTTCCAAGATACCCCTGCTCTAATTGCATACTTCCGGACTTCTCCCGCTGATCACACCCCATCGCACCTTGGAACACCATCCACACTATCTCAGATGCAAGCCCTCACTCTCTTGCATCATCACCAAGCCAACCTCAATTGCCAACCCTTTCACTCCCGCAACACTGATACCACTACCCTCTCTTACACACCCTTTCCTCTTGCAACAGCACTACCAACAGCTTAATTACAAGCTTTCTCCTTTTGCAACACAACTCAGTTCCAAATCCTTCTCTTACAGCACCACTACCACAAGCTCATTTGCAAACCCCTCTCCTGCATTACCACCACCATCAACAGCTCCATATCAAGCCCGCCACCCATTTCATTTGCTAGCCTCCCTTTTTGCTGTATCACTACCATCACGACTTCAGTAGCACAAATATATTTCCTTTGCAACATAATGCCACCAACTTTCTTGCAGATCCTTCTTCGATTACAGAACCGGAAGCATCACTTAAGCTTAACATTGAAAGCTCTTTCCCTCTTGTAACACCACCACTACCGTCACTTCCAAGCCATCACTTGCAGCTTATACGTCACATCCTGAAGCATAGTCGCCACCAAGTTGCAGCTTTAACATTTCTAGCTTTTCTTGTACTCTGTGTGTGTGTGTGTGTGTGTGTGTGTGTGTGTGTGTGTGTGTGTGTGTGTGTGTGTGTGTGTGTGTGTGTGTGTGTGTGTGTGTGTGTGTGTGTGTGTGTGTGTGTGTGTGTGTGTGTGTGTGTGTGTGTGTGTGTGTGTGTGTTATAACATCGCTATCCTCAGTTACCAAGCCCTTTCCCTCTAGTAACACCACCACCACCACTACCCTGTCATGCAAGCTCTCTCCCTTGCAACGCCATCATCATCATCACCTGCATGCTCTCTCCCTTTTGCAACACCATCAGTACCACCACTTGCAAGCTGTCTCCCTCTTCCATCACCATCAGCGCCACCAGTTGCAAATTCTCATCCTTTTGCAACACCACCAGTATCACTAGTGCAAGTCTCTCCCTCTTGCATCACACTCAACACCACCACTTGCAAGCTCTCTCCCTCTTCCAACATCACTGACATCCCCAGTTGCAAACTTTATCTCCTTTCTAATACCATCAGCATCACCTTTTGCATGTCTTTCTTGTAGCACCATCAACATAATCTCTTGCAAGTCTTTCCCTCATGCAACACCATTGACATCACCTCTTACAAGCTCTCTCCCTCTTGAAACGCCATCAACATCCCCTCTTGCAAGCTCTCTCCCTCTTGCATAATGCAGCTCACTCCCTCTTGTAACACTAGCAGCACGGGCCTTAATTGCAAACCCTCTCTCGCAGTAACACCACTACCACTTGCAATCTCTCGTTCTTGCAACAATAAGTTTTGCCCTCTCCCTCGTGTAACACAGGCAGCACTACGTTTAATTGCAAGCACTTTTTTGCAATAATACCAGTACTGTACCACTTACAGACCCTTTCACCCTTGCATTATCATCAAATCACTTACCCATTCCTCACGCTTTCCAGTATAGGTCCTTCCATACACCCTTACCATGCAACCCTACCCTCTCCCTCACTCACTCTTTGCAACGTACCCTTTGCCTCACTTACCCTCGCTTCATGCACACTCTCCCCCTGCAACTCTAACCCGCTTCACTCAACCCTCCCTTTTTCAACAGCACGTCACATTGCAATATCCACACTTGTTTCCCCTGCAGCATCCGGGTTAGGACGAAAAACAGGTGTGTGCGATAGTGCGGAGTTTTTTTTTTTTTTTTTCATGTCGTAGATATGGTGGAGGTTATGTTGAGAGAGAGGGGGGGGGAGGGAGAAAGAGACAGAGACAGAAACGGTTATTTTCAAGAGATAGATCAGTCATTAGCAGTGAAGAAACGAAAAAAATCAAAGGGAATATCATGGAATAAATGTGAAGCCGCTTGACGACATGCCAGGCGACAGAGATATAAAAAAGAGAAATGGAGACAGACAGACTGACAGTGAGAGTGAAGAAAGAGAAAGAAAAGTCGAAGAGCGAGAAGGTGAAAAAAAATGTCGAGACGAAAAAGTGGAAGAAAAATATCAAAAAGGGAGAGGAGAGAAATATTAAGATTTGGGGTAATGGAACTTGGCGGCGATTTGCTGTGACAGACAGAGAGAGAGAGAGAGAGAGAGAGAGAGAGAGAGAGAGAGAGGCAGGAATGGAGGAAGCATTATGGAAGGAAAGTGAGATGGTGAGAAACTGAACACGAGAAAAGGAAATGCAATTCAGTGATATGCAAAGGGGAAGAGAGAGAGAGAGAGAGAGAGAGAGAGAGAGAGAGAGAGAGAGAGAGAGAGAGAGAGAGAGAGAGAGAGAGGTGAAATCAGATGGAGCTGTCACCGTCTTAACTTCCTTACAGAGGGAAGCGGGGATGGTGAGTGACAGGGGGTGGGAGTGTAGTCGCTCCCTGCCTTACGTTCCCGTTCCCTGCCTTCCCCTATTTCACGTTCCTTCCACGTACTTCCCATTTTCCCCCATTTCCTCTGCCTTTCTCCCAACTCCATGCTGTTCCTGATGTGTTTTGCCGTCCCTGGGTTCACGTTTCTCCTCTTTTTTGTTCCCTTCACTTCCGCACTGCTCCCTGTCGTTCTTTATCTTTCTTTGCCTCATACTTCCTCTACCTCTCACCCATTCTTCTCTTAATGTTCCTTACACCCTCCCCATCTTCTTTGTCTCTGGTCCTTCTCAATTTCAAGTTCCCTTACCTTCCCGTTCTTCTTTCCTTTACGTTCCTTACTTCCTGTTATCTCTTCTTTGCTTATCATTGCCTAACTTCCCGCTCACTTAGTCGTTATGACACCCTGCTACGTTCCCTGCCTTACGTTCCCACACCTTATTAACGTTTCCTGCTTCATGTTCCTCCCAGTTTCTTCCCGTTTACTTCACGTTATTCCCTCCTTCCCATTCCTATCATTACTTTCAATCATCGTACCGTTCCCTTCTCCTAACGCTCTCAATCGCACTCTCTCCAACTCCTTCTCCTTCCATACCATATGTTCCCGCACCCTGTCGCTCCTTGTCACACGTTCCCCCATCTCACGATTCCATGCCACACTTTCTCTCAGTACGTTGCACCACTTTACTGTTCCGTGCTAAACGTTCCCCAGTTTAACATTACTTTTCTCACTTTCCCCCATCATACCTACATTACATTCCTCCACTGAGCCTAACGTCCCTCTGTTCACTTCTCTGTGTTCCTCTTTTCTCTGTTTACACACATGGGCCAAAGATTTTTATTGTTCGTCGGAGAGTATTCAGATGTAACCCTCCATTCCCTTTCCCCTTCTCTGCTTCATCCCTTTAGACATATACACTTTCGATTTATTTTTATGGTGAATTTGAAACCACCGTCCCTCTCAACCTTTCCCGAAAATTTAACGTCGTCTCTCCTTCTCGCCCCGGCCCTCTCCTTCATGGCTGTCCTCACACATTCAATTACTATTTTTTATTGCTAGACTGACTGTGTTCCAAAAGACCTCTCCCCCCTTCGTGTCTGTTTAGCATAGTCTCCCTTTACCCCTTCCCTTGCTGCCCTCTCCTCCTCCCCCTACTTTCTCTCCACATGGATGTAGGTACTCATTTTTTTTTCTTTTACCGGAGATCGAAATTACCTCACCCATCCACCTCTCTTCCTTCCTTTCCTTCACCTCCCTTCCTCCTTCACCTTCGCCTCTTCCTCCTTCTTCCCCAAACCTCCTTTCTCCTCCTTTCTCATCCCTCCTTCCTCCTACTTCCCCATCCCTCTTTCATCTTCTCCCATCAACTCCCTTCCACCCTCTCCTACCCACATCGTCTCCCCCTTTCCTTCTTCTCCCCCATCCCCACCTTTACCTCCTCTCCCCTTCCTTTCAGTTACACGCGTGCACTCATTTTTTTCATTGCTAGACAGGCAGTGTTCGACAGCACCTCCCCCCTACCCTCCTCCCCATTGATTCTTCATTAAAGACAAAAATTGCTTCCCCATTTCCCCTCCTCTGTCTCCTTACATGCTAGTCAAGAATTTTTTTAATGTTACGGAAGAATTATTCAAAGTAGTTATCTTCTTGTCCATTTACATACCCCAAAATATTGTACTTGTTTTCCATGTTGACATATAACAACAATCTTTATTGTCCGTTCATTATCTCACTTATTCATAACATGTACCTTGCCTTCTTGTTTCATAATTATGCTGCACTTGCCGTCCTTGATTGTCAGACGGTAACAAATCAGTGTCAAGTATCTTATCTCTTCATACATTAAATTTTAGCCGCCTAACATTGGAAATCATCGTTCTTAGAGAGAAAACTATCCATAACATTAAAGTATTATTACTTTTTCTTCATGCTGACAAGGTTCGCAAGGAATCACCCTTTTCTTTCATCATCATCTGTATCCCTAATTAAAAAGTAAGTTCTGCCGTAAGTCGCTCTTCCCCCGTTTACATATTTATTTGCATCTTTCCGTAATACTGCTTGACTATTAATCGGAAAGTCACCACCTCCCATATGTATGTCTCCCAACCTTCAGCCATTCCTTATCCTCCACTTTCGGACAAAAATTACTCCTTCTGTTCGATCTTTTTCAGTTGCATCTCTTCCTACTTGTGCATGACAGACGGTATTCCAAAGTAAACCCCTTCCTTATACCCCCCTCCCCCAACTTCCCCCTCCATTCTCCATATAGGGACGAAAACTGTTCCCTTTCTCCTTTTTCTTTCTCCATTTCCAGCCCTTTCTACATGGGTTTGACAGACGACAATCGAGAGAAGATATCCACAACCCCTCTTTGTAGGATAGGAGAGGGGTTCATTTTTTATTCTCTACGTTGAGGCAAAAAATAGAATAATAATAGTCCCCCCTCTATTTTTTTTCTCTCTCTCTAATGGCGCCTCTTTCTACATATGTTTGACAGACAGCTCCACCCCGTTTTCAGCCCCCCTTCTTTTTTTCATGTTGTAGTCGAGGACAAAAATTAGTCCTCCCTCTCGTTTTTTCCATTTGCAGTCCTTCCTAGAAATGCCTCTTTAGTGTGTGTGTGTGTGTGTGTGTGTGTGTGTGTGTGTGTGTGTGTGTGTGGCCAGTAGGGAGAGTTCACTCGTCAGCCTCCACTGAGGAGGAAAAATCACTCGCCTTTATTTATTAACATCCCATCCTACATACCTTTTTTTTTTTTTTTGAGCGGATGGGGGGGGGGTAGTGATGAAATGTTGGCTGTGACGTGCAATCTGGCGTCACGGTCTTGGAGGCTTGATAACAGGAGACCAGGTATTGGGCCCAGCCGCCTTGCAATGGCCTGTCGTGTGAAGGGAGTGACACTGGGGTGGGGAGAGAGAGAGAGAGACTTGGAGGGTGAGGATGGGGGAGCGAGAGAGAGAAAAAAAAAAATAGTAAAAGCTGATAAGGGAACGGTGTGGTGAGGGGGCGGAGAGAATGCAAGTAAAGGGAGAGAGAAGCGAGGAAGTGAAGAGGGTAATTGAAAGGGGGTGATAAGGATGGTGATGATGGTGGAGACTGGAATGCATGGCGGTGAAAATAAATAATATATGAGGGTGAACATGAAAATAATGTTTGGCGCTGGAAGTGTGTAGCGGTGGAGGTGAAACGAATGGAAACGAATGGAAGTGATCTTAGAGTTTGGAAATGAGTACTGGTTTGTATAGGTAGATATAAACAGGAAAGAAAAAAGTTGGGTTTGTTTAGAGGCAAAAGGGGATATACAGAAAAAGGAATATAAATAATCAGTGGAAATTATTTTTTTAAAAATGAAGCTGGATATGAGGCTGCATTATGGAGACTGAAAAGATGATGAGAGAAATAGAAAAAAAGGTGGAAATGAAAATACATGAAACTAGAAATGAAAATAATGCATGAATGTTGGAAAAAGTGCTAGTAATGAATGGATTGCATAGTGGTAAAAAAGGAATGAGTACAAATATCAATATTAGTATTAAATTATTCACTTCGAACCAATTGATTTATCACAGAAACACGAAACCGCTTTGAGCCAACTAATCCCAACACAATACGATAATGATACACAGACCATTATTATTATTCATGTACCACTGCCCTGACACACATTACTTATAGGGCAGGGATTTTCCAGTGGTTGGTCAGTTGTTTTGAAAAGCCCTTTGTGCCATTTATACATTTAGGAAGCTTACTGTTTAATACACTGTGATTAATTGATACTGATTCATGCAAGTACGATTTACAGAACTGCACCATTTTAAGCCAGCAGGACATAATATGCACCGCCATTTGTAACTGCAGTATAGTAAGTTCATACACTACTGTTGACAGCTCTACCTCCTTCATGCCTTCCCTTGTCTTTGTTACTGGACCTTACTTTATCTCATTGCTCGACTGGAAATAAAAATGGTCCTGATGGTGATGATGGTGGTGGTGTTGGTTGTGGTAGTGGTGGTGGTGATGATGATGATGATGTGTATTTTAACGCATGATATATTTGGTTCCATAGGTTTGGCTGAAGCTAACTGGTTATCATATTTTGCACTACAGGTTTCCTTTTCGTTTATACTTTGTAGATCAGGATGCAGCTGTTTTCTGCAAGTTATAACTGACATGACTTTCCATACACAAAGACCTATGAATCAGTGGTGACGTACTGAATAATGGTAAAGAGCAACGAACCGTTATTAAATAAGTGCAGCAAAATATATATATGCCGTAATAACCAGAGGTAAAGGGAAACGAAAATGGGAAAGACGATAGCATTAAATAAAAAAAAAAAAAAAAAAAAAGCTGATGAAATGGCAGGTTTGTAAGAAAATGGGGAGGAAATAATTTAATCAGATTACTGAAGAGAGAAAATGCAGAACTTGACGATACTTAAAGATAGATACTATAAACAATGCATGGTAAATAGCAAAACCAACTTCTCTATCAGTATTACGTACCATATAACCCAATGACAGTCAAGAATATATTAAGACATGCTATGTTGTTTACGGGGTAGTGTTTGGGGAAAAAAATTTATTGTTCGTATAAAATCCATCAGAGAGATATATGAAAACAAAAATAATTCCTTAATCTATTACAGATTGCAATAATGTAGAGTTTTACCGACCCAAGAATAGCTTTTAATTGGAAAATCAAATAAGATGACAGTTTAAGGAAATACAGATTAGATGAAAAGGGAAATAAAAGAAAAAAAGAGGTAATTAAGAATTCAAGCCCAATAAAACAGCATATGAAAGTAACAATGACGGGAAAGTATGAAAATTCTTGAGAAATCAGGAAAGGAAAATTAGTTTAGAAAAATAAAGGAAAACGGAAAAGCCAAGGATAATGAAGGCTGGTTTGAAAGGGCTGACGTGAGGAGAGAAGCTGATGGGAACACAGAGAGGAGAAAAAGAGGAGAGCAGAGGAGAGTGGAGAGAAGAGAAAAGAGGCAGGTGGAAAAGAAAAATGGGGGGACTAGAAACGGATAAAAGGGGGAAGGAGAAAAACAAAGAAAAGACAAGATGGAGAGGAAGAGATACGAGAGAAGAGAAGAGAAGGAAGGAGATGAAGATGTACAAGTAGGGGGGGACAGTGAAGAGAGAGAGAGAAAAGATGAGAGAGGAGGAGATGGAAATGCAGAGTTGGTGGATGAGAAGAGAAGTAGGACGTGATGAAAAAGGTGGATGAGAAGAGAGGAGAAGAGAGAACAGGAAATAAAATAGAGGAGACAAAGGGAGGTAGAGAAGAGAGGAGAGAAGGGGAGGTAAGAGAAAAGAGAGAAGAGAAGGAGGGAGATAAAGAGGCATTGGAGGAGGCACGCGTGAATACCTCAAGAGTGCCAACACCCTCATTAGCGGCACCCTCTTCTCTCTCTCTCTCTCTCTCCCTCTCTTTGTCTATCTATCTATCTCTGTCGCTATCTTTTCGTCTCTCCCCACCACCCTACTACCAGCACTGCTCCCTGATGAAGTGGTGTAGCGTCACCGTGGCAACACAGCATCAAAGGCAGTACGGTGCCGGGTCGCGGAAAATTATGTATATGTCCCCTGTGTCGCCCACCTTATTACTATTTGCTCATATGCATTCCCGCAATAGGGGGTCGCTGCTACTGTACCCATTGGTGACCTTGTATAATTATGCCCTCTCTCTTTATCTCCTTCCACTACTGTATTAATACTTGTTCTCTGTGTGTTTCGTCAGTACTATATTCAGTTTTGAAGGGTTGTGGTTATGGTTTTCGCGATCCTCTGCTATGCTTTGTATCTTTATGATTCGTATTAACAGGTCGCCAGGAATTATGTATATACCCCCCCCCTCCCTCTCCTCTGCCTTATTACTATTTATTCATATAAATCCATGATTTGTGCATATATACAGTATACAGTATATATATATATATATATATATATATATATATATATATATATATATATATATATATATATGTATGTATATATGTATGTATACAGTGGTACTGTACTTGCTCAGAGTCGTTAGTAGCGTTCATGTGTTATTATGATTTATGTCTTTGATATAGATACAAGGCAAAGTCAACATTATGCATGTTCCCTCTCTCCTCTCCATCTTATAAATGTTTGTTCCTGTATATCCGAACATTGTGTGTGTGTGTGTGTGTGTGTGTGTGTGTGTGTGTGTGTGTGTGTGTGTGTGTGTGTGTGTGTGTGTGTGTGTTTTAACTAGAGACTCCTAAACGCAAATGAAGCTCCTGAAAATACCCGAAAAGTACAAACAGTGCCTGAGCTTTCCCCTCTAAGAAAGAAAATGAATGAAATCATTTTATAAAATATTGCTTTCTTTATACTGGTACTTCGCACAAAAAAACTAGTGCCTACTACAATATTGTGTCTGCTTATTTCCATAAAGTCGAAAGGCTTCCTGAAAATTGAAAACCTCTCCAGTGTGTGTTTTTTCACGGACCGACAGATGTTCACTTCACCCTTGCCACACACACGCCACTGTATTTCCCCTCGCCGTCTGAGAGGAGCAGGTAAACATGGGGAATAAACCGGACTGTGTTTAGAAAGCCAGGGATGTGGCAAGCCCTAAAAGACGGTCGGTCGTAAGGAGGCCGCTAGACTAGAGGATCTTGGAGTTACGATAAATTTGAGAGAGAGAGAGAGAGAGAGAGAGAGAGGGGGGAGGGGATCATACGGACAGACAAAGGACAGGCAAGTAGACAGATTTACTTATCTCCATCCTCCTCTTCGTCTCCCATCTTCAGCATCCTCTCACCCCTCATCTTATCTCCCTTTCACTGTCACTCCATCACCTCTGCCGTTATCCTCCTCGCGTCTCTCTCTTTTCCCTTGAATTTTTTTTCCTTCTTGTTTTCCCAGTAGCCTTTACTTTCTCCCTTTCCTCGTCCATGTGGCTCGCCTCTCTCTCCTTCACAATGTCCTCACTCCTTTTCTTCTTGTTTTTTTCACATTTCTCTCTTTTTATTATATTTATTCTCACCCCTTCAATACCTTCACCTCTATTTCGTTGTATTTTTTCTTTATCTCTCTCCTCCTTCTCCCTCTTCCATTCATCCTCCACCATCTTTATTCTTCTCCATTTCTCTTTCTCTGCTTCCTCCCTTCTCCTTTCCCTCCCCTCCTCGTTCTCACATGCTCTTCCTCTTTTCCCTCACTTTCTTATTCTCTCTCTCTCTCTCTCTCTCTCTCTCTCTCTCTCTCTCTCTCTCTCTCTCTCCATTAATGAGGTGGGGTGTGAGTGAGGACTGCAGACGGCGAGAGGGGAAATTGCTTTAATACGTCTTGGGGAGGCGACACTTCACGGTGACGCACACGCAGACCCACGCACACGCTAGTTTTACGCACATACAGGCTCACGCCCATATACGATGTTACATATCCGTATACTCACGTAGGTAGGGTAGGGCAAACAATAGCATTTTTTGCAAATTCCCATAAGAGCAGGTGTTTTTATAGGCAAAATGGGTCAAAAAATTCAAATCTGGTGAGAAATTTTACCTACGAGTACTAGTTAGGTCAGTAAATCTGCCATTTTTAAAATGGCGGACAAAATATTGTGCAATTATGAATATCAACTGCAATTGCTTTCCACACTTGGCTTGCAATATGTATATCTAAGTGTTTTCAGGGTCAGGAACTCAGAAAACGTCAAAAATAACACACGAGACATCCATATACCATTACAGTGGCTTTATTACCAATATTGGTGAAAAAAATACTCAAAAAAGGCAAAAATGCAACTGAGGCAATTCATTGCTTAACCATAAAATTTAATAAAGTTGAAGTTTCTTATTCATGTGTTGACAAAACATTCAAGAGTGCTCAGAACACTGATTTCAGGAGTTCATTAATATCATTTCCTAGTTCACTGTCAGGTTTGATGGCATTTTGAATCGAAGTCTGGAGTTCGACAATTGAAAACTTTTCCATTCTATACTTTCCATTGTCCAGTGTCACTCGGCGACGCTGACGTATATCAGGAGCAATGGTAAGTCTCAAGTATGAAATTTGATTCAACAATTCTTGTTCAGACAGAGTTTTCAGTAACTCTATTCCACTGGGGGTGATGGGACCGCCATGAGCCTTGCACTTTTCCAAAATTTCCAGAGTTTTCTCATTTTTCTTTTTCTTCAGCTGTTCTTTCTTCAATAGTGCTAGTCGTTTAGCTTGCTTCACAGTAGCAAGGAAGTCAGCCTCCATCTTTCTCACTTCTTTCACCTCTTTGGAATGTCTGGCCCACTTCCATTGGCTCCTCTTCTCTTCCTTGTCCATCTCTGAGAAATCAGAGTCTACCAAGTACGCGTTTGTAGCAACAACGTTTTTCCTCGAAAGGGTCTGAATGGATGTGGTTCCACCACTGATCTTCACTCGATTATCTAATTTTGCAAATTCACTTTCACTTCCTAAGTTTGTCAGTGGAGCATATTCCATGTTAGGATTAACTGAAGAGCTTACTTCACTAGAGTCAGGGCTGAGAACTGGAGAGAAAAACTGCATTTCTCCAAGCTGACGTTTCAGAGTGTCTGTTATTTCGCCCAGCAGAGCAAACATTAATCGTCCACGTCCTGTGCTGGTGTCTACTTCAGCCTTCTTGGACTCTATTTCTTGCAGTTTTGTCTTGAAAAAGTCCCTTACAGTACTCCATCCAGGTGCAACCTGAGCCTCAGACTGCTTTTGATCTATACCCAGCAACTTCATGATTGGAAAGATCAGCATCTCCCCGATTTCTGTGTACGCTTCTGAACACATCACAAACCAGTCATTTCGAATATA
The DNA here is from genome assembly GCF_032717465.1 of Coenobita brevimanus. Classification (NCBI taxonomy): domain Eukaryota; kingdom Metazoa; phylum Arthropoda; class Malacostraca; order Decapoda; family Coenobitidae; genus Coenobita; species Coenobita brevimanus. The sequence goes on from NC_137033.1 coordinate 21,725,017, forward strand.
GGTAGCAACAGCCATTACCAGTTTGTTGGCTTTCTTATCAACAATTGCATCAAAGAAGTCTATGATTGACTGCTGCCTTGCTGTGAATTCCTTGGCTATTTCAGCAATGCGACCAAACCGATTGGCACAAAAACCTTTGAATCCAGCATGGTTTATTCCCTGTATGTCCATCCAGCTTTTATATTCATTGAAGAGAGAAACTGAATGACTAGCGTGGCTTGGTGAAAGCAGTTTTGAGATGGCAATTTGACCCAGTGTATGAATAGATGTTGAAGGAGATGAAAATGCTTTGTGCCCTGCAGATAGTTCAAGTAATTTCTGCATTCCGATCTTTTGCTCAGTTGCTTTAAACACTTTATCACATGCGTGGTCTATTCTCAGTATCAGATGGGCACAACACTTCAGTACTTTCTCAGATTCTACACCAAGTTCCTCGAGGAGCGTCCCACAATCTCCAGCCCTATCTGTCATCCAGAAGTCAATTCCTGACATTATTTCATCAACTGAGCACTCCGACAGAACTGATAAACACTTCAGTTTAAATTCATAAGCTTTGGCACCCTCAGCTCCAGCATGGCTAACATTTTCTTGATAACCGGTTGTCAATGTCTTTCTAGGTTTGTTTGGACCAGTGATGGTTATATGATCAGTCTTTACGTCGAAAGATCTGTGGCCAGCAGCCTTTGTAGTATCATCTAACCCAATAGTCACCACATCAGTATCATCTTTGTTCAGAAGATAGTCTGCCACCGTGTGGAGATTTAAATAAGATGCATCTTCTAGGTACCTGTCTATTGAGCGGTTTGATGGAAACACATATGTGAGAGCTTTGGGTGATTTTCGTCTTTTTTTATCACCATCTTCATTATTGTCATTTCTGCCTTCATCTTCGCAATCAGTCTCATCATCACTAACATTATTGTCATCATCCAATGTTGAATGGAGAGTCCAGTTTTGACCAAAGATGATATTGGCAGTTGTAATAATTATTCCAGCTAAATAATTTCTGCTCACATTGTGGTCAGCAAGACACTGAATAGTACATCGTATTATTCTCTCATCAGTATTCTTCCGGGTTGTTCTTACAGGAATGTGTGGGAAGTCAGGTGATTCTGATACCGACTGTTGTGCTGACTGAGCTTTCTTGCTAGCTCGGGTGTGAGGTCCAGTTCCATGATCACAGGAGACATTACTCAGTAGTGTGAATTCCTGATCCTCAACATCATGGACACCTGTGCTTGTTTCTGGAGCAACAGCTTCATCATAGCTAATTCTTTTGGCCAGTTTCTCATTTTCTAATGAGTGTTTAGTTTCTGCTCGCTTCTTTTCATCTGAGTCTCTGCGATCTGCCACTCGTTTTGCCTGTTTCTCCCATTTTCTTGAGACAGTAGGCTGGCATGTGGCGTCATAACTACCATGGCAGTTGTCTCTGTAGAATTTCTCATCTTCATCTTTCATGCGGACACCATGGTGTTCCTCTAGCTTTTTCTGATAACCCCTATCATTAGTTCTTACATCATAAGCATTCTTTGTCATTTTTAGATTGAGCTCCTTCACCTTTGCATACCATCCATCACTCTTCTTGTACTTCACATTGCGGAATTGCTTCACTAGGTCGTTGAATGTAGTATAATCTGCCTTAATTCTGTTGGCAATGTTCTTTTCTAAGAGGGGATAGACATTTTTGGAGATCCAGTCATCATATACTTCCTTAGCTACTACTTTGCTGGCCTCAGTTTGTGATAATGATTTCTTCCCCGGTTTCACAGAACATAGATATATCATCCGTCCTATTAAATGTTCACCTTTTTGTAGTTTGAGTTTAGAAACAAATTTTGATTCTTCCTTGTAATTCACATCTAGGAGAATTTTTGAGACAGTATCACCCCTTGTTTGGACAGATGAAGATGGTGTAGAAGGCTCAGTGTCTCTTCTTGATGAAGATTCTGACTCTTCCGTCATACTCGGCTGTGAATTGTCGGCATCCATGGTATCCAAACTTATTCTGGAATGATACAATAACAAAACTAACCTCAGAAATGGATTCTGCAACCCCCAAAACATAGGAAAAGATATATTACACGAAATGGTACCTTTCAGGTGTTGCCTCTAATAATTTTGATGTCATTTTGGGCGCCATTTTGAAAATTGCCATTTTACTGACCTAAATAATTGTCCTGGAAAAAAATCATTGTCAGATTCGTATTCAGCATCCAATTCTGCCTCAGAAAACACCTGCTAATGAAAAAAAATGAGATTCGCCCTACCCTAGGAAACGTTCACAATCGCTTGTACTGTACACACACACACACACACACACAAACACACACACACAAAGGTCCGATTACATATATATATATATATATATATATATATATATATATATATATATATATATATATATATATATATAATGATACACACACATTTGCGTTTTTATAATGCACAGGAAGGAATACTCACACCCTGACACTCACACATGCCGGATTCACCTACTATCCTTTGCCATGGAGAGAGAGAGAGAGAGAGAGGGGGGGGGGACACTGATACCTAGCACAAAGCACAGAGTAAAATGACTACAGTGACAGAATATCAGTATAAACAGTATATTCCATTAGAAGTGTTGATTTGTGCATGAACATGATGGATTAAACAAGGAAGGAAAAACAAATAAATGTGCCAGAAAACGTAGACTTCAAGCAAAAATGACGTGGTTTGTGCCAGTGCGAAGCAGAACAAGCACAATTTTCAAAGAAAGAAGACACGGGACAAAGACAGAAGGAAGAATTTTTACTTTTAAACTGCAGAACAAGCAAAGAAATATGGAAAAACACGCGAGACGATAATAACAGAGAAGATTATGCAAAGAGAGAACAAACACAGAAAAACACAAAACTCAAAAGGTATTATGACTAAAAAAATAGAAGGCTTTACTTTTGTTTTACTGTACAGAACAGACACATAAAACATATACCAAGCAAAAAGCAAGTAGCCCAGAAAATACGGCAGGATTAATACTTTTATTAGAAGAAATACACCAAACAAACTCAAAACCCAGAATAAAATACGCCTAAAATAAAGGTCTACTGGATGGGGGACTTGACTATTCTGTATAAGTTAAATGGCCGTTCCATTTTATGCGGCCTGAATAATGAACGTCTTCTCTTTCTCTTTCCAGGTACTGTGTGTGGCTCGGGAGGCTCTGCACGTGACCAGACTGGGGCTACCGGGCCTACTGAAAGGTAGTGGGACTATTGGATGGCACTAGGGCTACTGGAGGGTACTGGGACTATATAGGCTATTGGGACTGAAAGTACTGGGAAGGACATAAGGAGTTACTGGAAAGTAACTGGAAAGTACTGGGGGACTACTGAGAGGTACTGAGAATATTCAGACTATTAGGACTATGGGAAAAGACTGGAAGGCTATATTTCAACGACTACTGGAAGGTACTGGAGGCAGCTGGAAAGTATTTTTGGTTACTGGGAGGTATTGGACGGACAGCCGGAGTGACTGGAAGATAATAAGAACCACTGTGAGGTACGGAGAACAGCATAATTATCTTTCCATCGCTACTTCTACTTGTCTCTCAAGTTTAATTAACTATTTCCCTCTCTCTCTCTCTCTCTCTCTCTCTCTCTCTCTCTCTCTCCCTCTTCCTCCTCCTCCCCCCCCCGTGTCTTTCTCACTCTCATCCTCCCTGTCCCCTCTGCCTCTCTCTCTCTCTCTCTCTCTCTCTCTCCCTCTCCCTCTTCCTCCTCCTCCTCCCCCCCGTGTCTTTCTCACTCTCATCCTCCCTGTCCCCTCTGCCTCTCTCTCTCTCTCTCTCTCTCTCTCCCTCCCTCCCTCCCTCCCTCCCTCCCTCCCTCCCTCTTCCTCCTCCTCCTCCCCCCCGTGTCTTTCTCACTCTCATCCTCTCCCCCCCCCTCTCTCTCTCTCTCTCTCTCTCTCTCTCTCTCAACCATCTGTCTTTCTCCTACTTCTCCTCTTTGTCACCTCTATTTTTCTCTGTCTCCTCCTCCCTCTCACCTCTGTTTTTTTCTCCCTCATTTTCTCCCTCTCTCCTCTTGCTTTCTTTCTCTCATCCTTCTCCCTCTCCCCTGTGTCTTTCTCCCTCTCCTCCTCCCTCTCCCCTCTGTTTTTCACCCTCTCATCCTTGCTCTCCCCTCAGTCCTTCTTCCATTTTTCCTCACTCTCTCGGCTGTCTTTCTTCCACTTCTCCGTCTCTCCTCTTTCTCTCTCTCCCTCTCCCCACCTCTTACGGTCTCTCTCCCTCTTATCCTCCCTGTCCCTTCTTCTGTCGTTCCTTCACTTTTCTCCCCCCCTAACTGTCTCTCTCCCCTTCTGCCTTTTTCTCTCTCTCCTCACTCTTTTTCTTTCTGTCCTCCCTCCTCTTTCCTCTGTCTTTTTCTCCTTCTCCGCCCTCTCCCCTCAGTCTTTTTCTCCCTGTCCTCCCTCCTCTTTCCTCTGCCTTTTTTCTCCCTCTCCCTTTTCTCCCGTCTCTCCTCCTTTGTCCCCTCCCTGGCCACTTCATTAATCATCCTGTTCCGGGTTTTTGTCAGCCCGGGAGAAGCAGACGCGCCGCCCTGACTCTTTTGTTTATGTACCGAAGCAAAACAAATTATATCTTAGTGAGGGAGAGGGAGAGAGAGGGGAAGTAGATAGAGAAACAGATAGATAGATAGATAGATAAATAGAGAGAGAGAGGGGGGGAGGGGATGACGGGAAGAGTTCCTTTATTTCCCTGCTTTCTAGCCCCTGCAGAAATTATAACGGAAGGGAGAATAGTTCATCCCAAAGTTTTTGTTAGTTAGGAATGATATTGTTGAACAAGATTAATAATACTTGATGAACAATTTCGATTGCCATATCCTTTCTCCGAAGGTGTGACATGTATAGGTTTGTAGCATGTAGGAGGACTGTTGGACCTCAGGGATGTGACTGTGAAATCGATTCTCATTGTCGGACATATTAAAAAAAAGTATCTACCATGCATTATCCCACCATCAATCTCACTCTCAAGTACCCATATCATCACCATTATTTCACCTCTTCTCTTCATATTACCATACCATTTGAATCACACTCTCGTTAACACTATCATTAGCAGACTATTCTACATCAGTTGTGAATATCATTACTTTTTATCTCAGTAACTCTGCACACGCCATGCGCATCCATCAGTATATCGTCTGTTCTTACTCTTGATTTATTACACTTGTGACATGCCAAACTTTTCACTTATAATGTTAATTTGGGCACTAACACACCTTCACGTTGTTCTCCTGCAACCCTATTGCATCTTAGATAGAGAGGGGGTTCTTATTTACTGTATCTGAAGCCCTTCATACCGTATACAATCATCAATCCCTCAACTGCTCAAGGCCTCCTGATGAAAGTTCAAGACTGATCTCTCTCTCTTATCAGTCAAACAGGGGCGAAATTCTGATCTTGTGTTCCATGAGAGAGAGGTAAGGGGGAGGTCAACACACCATGCAACATTATTCCAGGTCGCGACTGATGCTCCTGCAATAATGTCGCCGAAATGCAATTAGGCTGCAAGGGCGACTGTGATTGTGGCCTCAGGGACCAACGGCAGACACAGCCAAGATCATGTTCTGTTTAACTGCCTGTGCAAGTTGGGGTTGCTGGTAATTGTGTATATTTTGGTCTGTCTTGTATGATCCTAATATCTTTTTATATCCGTATTCGACCTGTCTGTCTTGTCTGTCACTTAGTCTGCAAGTCTGTCTATTTGTGGTCAGCATGTCTTCATATTTCTATCGGCCTTTCTGTCTGTCTTCCTTTATATATCTGCTTGATGTTTGGCTGTTTCTTTGTCTGTAGTAATTTGAATAGTTGGTTATTAATTGTATATATTTTAGTGCGTTTTGTATGTTTATCTCTATACTGTCTTGTTGCCTGTCTCTTGTTTGTCAGTCTCTCTCTATTTCTGTCTGAAACGGTACGTGCGTGTTAATGTGAGTCTCGTATGTGTGTCTGTGTAACTGATTTGAGTGTATATGCAAGAATCGTTGTGTGCATGCGTGTGTTCTCTCCACAGTGGTGATCTTCTCACTTTAATTTCTCGTGGGACATTAAAACCATGCAATTTTCATCCTCCTTCCCAACACAGGACCATATCAAAGGCGCTCACGTACACACCAATGACACAACCAGCACGCAGGGGAAAAGGTGTAGGAAACTTTAGCTTTTTCGAATACATACGAAACTTGACAGACGGCAAAAACGAAAGAAGATTCGATAGAAGCCTATGTAAGTAAAGAAATGTTAGCTTTTTTAGATGCCAGTGAAACTTGACAGGCAACGAAAATAAAACATCGATAGAAGCCTATTTCAGTAAAGAAATGTTAGCTCTTTCGAATGCATAAGAAACTTGGCAGGTAATAAAAATAGAAGATATTGATAGAAGCCTGCAGAAGTAAATTTATCTTTTCACTGCCTGTAGTGAACAATATTGCGTAGTGTCTAGTGTTAACCTGAGTATTTAACTTTAAACATGGATAGAGCGGATACTAAAAAATATTTTGGAGAGGCCGATGATGATGATTGATGATGATGGAGGTAGCTCATGATGCTGCTGCGTATGATAGTAGTAGTGATGATGATGATGATGATGATGAATTGTTTGTTTTCACCTGTACAGCAGCGTTTTGTAATGCTCCTTATTGATTAGTAATTCGAGTTTTGCATAAATATGAGCGAGTTATCTTCATTTCTACATTAATGTTTAAGTTCTGTGTGTGTGTGTGTGTGTGTGTGTGTGTGTGTGTGTGTGTGTGTGTGTGTGTGTGTGTGTGTGTGTGTGTGTGTGTGTGTGTGTGTGTGTGTGTGTGTGGTTATTCTTGACTGGGTGCTTGAGTTCGAGTGTTTGTGTGTGTGGGATTGTGTGGGATGTCATGAGTGGTAAGGTGCATTGTGATATAGTAGGTGTAGTAATTGTAATATGGTGTGGTGTGGTGTGGTGTAGTGTGGTGTGGTGCTGCGTGGAGTGGTGTGGTGTGGTATGGTGTAGTTTTTATTTGGTGTGGTGTGGTGTGGTTCCTGTGTGGTGTGTTGTGGTGTGGTTTAGTGTTGTGTGGTGTAGCGTGGGGTGGCATAATGTAATGGTATGTGGTGTGATATGATGTTGCGTGGCGTGGCGTGGCGTGGTGTCGTACAGTGTGGTGTATTGTGGTATGGTTTGGTGCGTATTGGTGTGGTTATGTTTTTATATGGTGTGGTGTGAGGTAGTTTCTGTCTGGTGTGGTGTAGTGTGGTGTTGCGTGGGGTGGCATAGTGTGATGGTGTGGTGTGCCGTCTCGCTCCGTGACAGGATATCCCCAACACACAAGATTTTCCTCACCAGAAAAGGAATTTTTCCGTCGAATCCCCGCGGGAGCCTTGATCCCTCCCTGCAGCCTCCAGTCACCTCAGGCACTGCAGAAGAGAATGCTGGGATTTCAGCCCTTTCATGGTCGGGAACTATCTAGCTATACTCCTTTTACTCTGACTTGGCCTAAAATTGCCATCTCTCCAACTTAAATGCTAAGTTGTAACAACAGATTAACTCCAGAATATGATGCATCAGGAAGTGTCATGGATTGGATACAGAGCCATAATATAGTCTTTGTCTGCCACTGAGCTACGTGAAATAATCTGAAAAATGACGGAGATGAATGCCAGGTTAAGGTGAAAGGAGTTCAGTATTCTACTCCAGATGATTTTATTCAGCTGAAAGTTAGTTGGATGCCTAAGAGTGTCGGTGTTGTCACCTTGAACTCCCTAGTTTTCTTTCTCCTCCCTCTTCAACTTCTCTCTCTCTCCCTCCTCCTCCTCTCTTTCTCTCCCTCTTTTACTTATCCCTCTCTGTCCTCTTCCTCCTTCTCCCTCTTCCTCCCTCTTATACTTCTCCTTCTCCCTACTCCATCTCCCTCCCTTTTCTTTTCTTTTTCTTATCCCCTCCTCATTTAATTCTCATTCAGCTTCTCTTTTCGTCTCATTATTCCTTAATTTTCTACATCTACAGTTTTACTCTTCTCTTCATTATTTCTCTTTCTTCTGTTTTCCTTGCACTTTCACATTTTCCTTCTCCTTCTCTTCCCTTTCCGTTATGCCTCTCCATCACTTTTCGCCCTATACCCATCCTTATTCATCTTCCCCTTCCTTTTTCTTCTTTGCTTTCTTCCCCACCGTGATTTTTCCTCACTTTCACTTTCTCGCCGCCCTCCCCTTCCTTTCACCTCAAGTTTCTTTGTCACCTTCTTACCTACCATTTCTCTTCCTCACCTTCACCACCATTACCTTCCTCTTGTTCCCTACTCATCTTCATCACTCCCTCCCCTCTGTTTGTCCCTCACCTTCTCCCCACCCTCTCTTTTTCCTCTTCCCCCACCTACCTTTTAACTCCCTGTTGTCTCCCCTCTTCTCCTCCCCTGATCTCTCCCCAGTTCTATCCTCTCCTTCGCCTCTCTTTTTTCTTCCCACCTTCTCATCCACAGCCTTATCTTCCTACCTTCACCCCCAAGTACACCATTATCTCCCTCAGTATTTCCCTTTTTCTTTCTCTTCTTTCCCATCTTATATCCCCCTCTTTCTTCATTCCCCTTCCCACCCTCACGTCTTCCTTTTTCCTCTTCTCCCTCACTTCTTCCTTTTTACTCCCCGCCCCGTTGTCACCCCCTACCTTCTCTCACACCGTCTCCAACAACGAGGACAAGGTAGCCGTGTAAATGACAATACGAGGATCGTCTGCTGGCTGATTATACGTGTCATTATAACTTCACGCCACGCCTCTCTTCTCAACCTCCGACACACCCTACCGTCCCCCATCCTCTCTTCTTCCCCCGCCCCCTTCCTACCCCACACCCTCACACCTCTTTTTCCCCAACCCCCAGCCCCACACTCAGGTCCTGTAAGCATAATTAAACTGTTCACATGAGCAGGTAATAATGCACCACATAAATATATGAGCTACTATAGTATGCAACGGTGTTACTAGGAGAGAGAAAACAGCGTGGATGTTATCAGGTACAGTGATTACAGTACATGACAGTACTGGAAAAATAAACCAGGATACAGTACTGGCAATAGGAGAAAAAGCACGGTACTACTGACATCAGGAACGAGAAGACAGCATTGACATTTTTAGCTACGATTATTACAGTACTAATATTAGGAACCTGAATTATTATGGCATTAAAATCATGAGCTACGACACAGCATTGGCATTAAGATACAAAATACGGTATTGTGAGTATAAGTTAAAATACAACACTGACCTGACGTTAGAAGATCAAATCGAGCACTAATAATAGGAGACCAAATACATTACTGAGATGAGGTAAGCCAGCGTATACAAACTACTACTTTCCACAGTCATTCAGTCACCTGTTTATTAGTCATCCTACATCATAGCGCTAATAACTGAAATGAGTAAGCATATCAGAACACACACACACACACACACACACACACACACACACACACACACACACACACACACACACACACACACACACACACACACACACAAACTCTCTTCCCCCACACTTGATTCATTCTTCCCCTCATCCTACCATAATTTGCACCAGAATCACGTACCCCTTACAACCTTTTCCGACCCTTCCCCCTCCTACTCGACCCCTCCCCCCTACTCGCTGAAGTTGTTTATTCCCGCTGCGAGCAAAACTGTTTACGTGGTGAGTTTTAACCGGACACAAAAGCCACTTCCTTTGCTTTCTTAGAGGCCAATTTTCTCGGAAGCTCTTGGAGGGCGAATATATTAAGGGCGTGTGTGTGTGTGTGTGAGAGGGTTGTGGATTGTGGGGGATTTGCGCTTGCGGGTGTGTTAATGGGTTTGGGTGATTTGTGTGTGGGAGAGAGAGAGAGAGAGAGAGAGCGTGTGTGTGCATGTGAGTGGGAAACCTCTGTAGGGTGAAAACGCTGGTTATTGTAGTGAGATTATCTGGGGGTGACATGAATGAGAAAAAGACGTCATGGTACTGAACGGGTAAAGTAACTGTTGCATCTAGTAGTATGCATCCACTTAAACCCAGAGTTATTCTAGAGTCTGCTGTGAATAGTAACTTGTAGTCATTGTTACGCAATCATTTAGTATCACACAATTATTTATTGGTTTGCAGTTTTTTTTCGCAGTCATCCATTATTACGCAAAATCTCTGTCTTATGTAGCATTTTAGAAATGATGGTCATTCGTATCGACTCTGTCATTCAAAGTATACAAACTCATTCATTTGCATGATTTATTTTATTACACAAGGTTATTGTATGCAAAATCATTAAGTATTATGGGTTGCTTTGGTACGTAAAACCATTCACTGCGATGCAAAATCATCATTTACTAGACTGGGTCATTCAGTCCTACACCTACCCATTGAGTGTTGTTAATAATCCACCTCCCGTTATGATCCACGTTCATTAACCTCCCCTTAATCACCCCAAAACACGGGCCATCATTACCACATCCAGTTATGCTCCCTCTGGTACCCATGTTTCCTAATGAGCCTGCTGGGGACCTGACAGGACCCTGGATAATAGAGGTGATGATTTGGAATGCATATAACAGCTGCAGCCATGTATCGTGGCCCCATTAAGTCTGCAGTACCCTTGCTTACGTGTATCCTGATGGTATAGTTCTCTCTTTCTCTCTCTCGTACATAGACGGATATAAATACTGATCCACATCACAACGAATCCCTCTAATGAGAATTTAGGAAGCTCATCAAAATTTTCAGGATGTAACATGAGAATCATTATGTTGCAGCCGAAGAGTGTACATATCCAGCACCCCAATACCACCTACACCGGCACCAATACCCACCCCATACCACCTACACCCGCTCCAGTACCCACACGAGTACCATCTACACCCACAACTACCACCTACACCCACCTCAACTGAGCCAAGGACCTCCATTGCACCACCATCAAAGGGCTCCAAGGCATACATTAGCAGGGGATCACAAACATATAACTCTGCATATAAACTGTCCCGCGAGAGAGAGAGAGAGAGAGAGAGAGAGAGAGAGAGAGAGAGTCACAAAGATACGCAGCCACGCATAACCTATGTTTCAAGGGTAATATAGCATTTTTCGTTGACCATCTCACTCTGTTCAAAGAAGTAAGAAAAAGAGAGAGAGAGAGAGAGAGAGAGAGAGAGATAGTATGTGCGTGTATGCTTACCTCGCAGAAGTTTATATGCAGTATTTTGCATACAGAGAGAGTTACGTGGTCCCATTACAGCAACGTATGAGAAGAATGGGAAAACAGGAAAGAGAGCGAGGAACCTAACAGACGAGAGAGAGAGAGAGAGAGAGAGAGAGAGAGAGAGAGAGAGAGAGAGAGAGAGGTCGTAACACAGGTTTTATGCCATGATGACACCGAACTGGGAGAGAGAGCAACCGGAGACTCCACACAACGCCAAAATTTCGCTTCACTCTTCTGTGACTTGATTTTGTGGTTGGTTCAGTGTTTGCGTTTGGCGTGTGATTCTGTTTGCGTTGTTTTTGAGGTTATTTCTTTGTGTGTGTTTTTTTGTTTGCTCTGTATATATTTTGTGTTGCTTTTGAGGTTGGGCTCCGTGTATTTATATGTGTATGTTTGTATCTGGTGTATGTTTGTGCTTGCGTTGCTTTTGAGGTTGGTTCCTGTGCGTTTTTGTGTGTATATGTTTGATTCGCGCGGTTTTAGTTTCACCGATATAAGATCGGTTCGTTTCTGTTTGACTTGTGTTGGATGGTGTTTGGTTTCTCACTTTTATCTTTAGACTTGTGTTTGGCTTGTGTAACTTCCCCTTAACTCTCCTGCGGTATGGTTTACGTTTGGTTTGTATTTGACTCGTGTCTGAGGTATTTTGCACTTGTGTTTGGCTAGCACTCTTTTCTACAATTTCCTGAGGTTTATCTGTATACTTATATTAGTGTCTGTGCCAAGTGCTGTTTTGGTTTTTCACTGCATTTTTTCTGCTTCTTTTTGCTACTAATTTGCATATTCATATCCTCAAATATTTTCACGATTTCTCCAGGTACACCCTCTGGGTAGAAATACATGTTCAGGTTCTCTCAGGATGTTTAGAAGCCGAACCTGAGGGGATGAAAAATGGATAATTAGCGTAGGAGAGTACCTGTGAAACTCTTATGTAAAACTTAGGGCGCTAATGAAGTGGTGAACTGGGGGAGAGAGAGAGAGAGAGAGAGAGAGAGAGAGAGAGAGAGAGAGAGAGAGAGAGAGAGAGAGATGAGGTAAGGCAGAGTAGAAATGAGGCAGAGAAGTGGGACAGATAAGGGGTGAGGCAGAAAAGGGGTGGGGCAGGAAAGAGCTGAGGTAAAGAAAATGTGAGACAGAAAAGAGATGAGATGTAAAGGGAGAGCCATAGCAAGAGAGGTATGTGATGGAGTTGTCGGTAGGTGAGGTTGGTAGGAAGGCAAGTAAAGGTATTTATGGGTAGAAGAGTGAAGGCAGGCAGGAGAAACGGGAAGGCAAACAAGATGGATGGTAGGGAGGCAGGAAGAAAGGTGGTTAAAAGTAAAGATGAGGGTAGGCGAGGGTGGAGGCAGGCAGGAGAAGGAGAGGTAGGTAAGTAATGGTGAGTGGTAGGCAGGTGAAAGGACTCGGTAAGTGTGGTGGCAGGCAGGTAGACAGGTAATGTTGAAGGATGAGAGGAAGAGTGGTAGGCAAGGGTGGTGGCAGAAAGGTGCAGGAAAAGGTGAAGTAAGAGGGGAAGAGTGGTAGGCAAGGGTGGCAGGCAGGTAGACAGGTAAAGGTAAAGTTGAGGGCAGGTGAGGGTCAGAAAACGCACCTGGGCCAGCTAATGAGCAAACCTACAGCACCGTAATTAACCGAGAGTGTTCGTCAGGTATACAGGTGGAGAGGGGAGGAGGGACTGGAGAAAGAAAAGAAGAGGAAGGGAAAGGAGAGAGAGAGAGAGAGAGAGAGTTGAAAAGGCAATAAGTAGGAAGAGAGGGGAGCAAAAGTGAAGGATGCGAGGGAAGGACGTCAAGAGGATGAAAAGGAGGAGCTGGACGGGATGGACGAGCTGCGAGGAATAAGTGTTGGAAATAAAGAAAGGATAATCACTGAAAAGAATGGGACGAGAAGAGGAGGAGAATGGCAGGGAAGTAGGAGGGGCAGTACAGACAGAAGTAAAAGTAAAAGGAGCGTATAAGATGAGAATAAGGAGAAAATGAGAGGAAAGGGGTGGTGTGAGAAAGGGACAAGGGAAAAGACAGGTACTGAAGATGGACGGGCGAGCGAGCGAGCGAGAGAGAGAGAGAGAGAGAGTAGGGGCAATTAGTATCATATGTTTATGCTTAAATATCGTAAGCCGCATCAAAGGGAAAACCAAATAAAACATGAGTAGTTATACTCAGTTCACTTTACCTTGCACAGAAATTACCATCCCTCCATCATGAACGCAGAGTATAATAATAGATTAACATTAGAAGATGGTGCTAGTCCCGTAGTGCTGCAGAGAGAATGCAGATCATCAGTATGGTCAATTCTGCCACTGAAGCACGTGAAATAAGTTGAAAAAGGGTAAATATCTGGACCAAGTTAAAGTGAATGAACTATAATACCGTAGACTTTCGTCGCATTTGCCATTAAGGTTATGTTACGATCTCATGTTGTGTATTCATGTTACAATGTACCCTGCTTTTATTGCATGCATGCATATGTGTGTGTGTGTGTGTGTGTGTGTGTGTGTGTGTGTGTGTGTGTGTGTGTGTGTGTAAGAAATGGCGGAAGGCACACAGAATGAGGGGAAGTTAGGTAAATCTCCAATTCTTCATGTCGCCCGAATCTTTACTGCAGCATTATTATACACTTCAGCAGTCTTCCGTTGTTTCTTGATCAACCTCCTAGCTCCTTCATATGTTTCAGTCTTTGAATCCTCAGGTGAATTAATTCATTTTAGGAGAGGCATTCTTTAACTTGATGAGTCAGATACAGGCTCTGTTAATTCTGTTATACCTCACTCACAGCTAAAGAAAATCATCTGGTATTACATGGAATAAAATCCGAGACTTGTTTCGATCATAAAGTTAATGGTGACAGTATAAGCACACAGTCCTATATCACTCACCCTCATCTAAGGAAAATGGTCTAGCGATAACTGGAATTAAATTTAATGGTAAAGTTGTCCCAGTCATCAAGGAGTTCAAGTGTTTAATACTCTCCTGGTTAAGCTGCATTCCATCATTTCGTCCCATTCTGTGACCCATATCGTCTACCAAATAAGTCAATTTTATTATCTCTGTTATCTCTGTCACTACCACGACACCTGTTGAAACTAATCCAGGCAGTCAGGCTCAAATAACCTCATTATCCCAGCTAAATGAAGTCACCGGCTCATTATATTGCCAGTTTAGCTTGTTAGTGTCGGGGGTTTATGGTATTAGAGCCCCCACGCGGCGCCAAGACCCACCGTACAAACGCATCAGGGAACATAATCTCATTGCTCGTAAAATGTGGTTGACGTTCATCCATCCACAGGGTCCGTATGTTATTGCTTTACCCCTGCTGCACGAGGTTGTATTTTATTGTTTACTTTTGTCTTCTTTTTCTTGGTAAACGGACGATTTTATTCAGTTTAGGGGAGACCTCTTGTAATTTAGTCTTTGATGATACGAGATTTTTTTCAGTTAGTTTAATAGGGAAATTATGTAGTGATAGAATTACTGAAGGTTATGGCTGATATCTTCAGTTCAGAATTCTCTCTCTCTCTCTCTCCCTCTCTCTCTCTCTCTCTCTCTCTTTGTGATATTATTGCTATTTGGTAGTAGTAGTAATAGTGATAGTAGACGTGACAGGAGGAGAGGTGGTGAAGGAAGCGACAGTGAAGGAAGATAGTGAAGGAAGGAGAGATCTTATGAAGGAAGGAAGGAATGCAGTAGAGATTTTGAAGGAGGTTCATTTTTGAAGGAAGGAAGAGAGAAGAGTTAGTGAAAAAATGATGGATAGAGCAATCTTTCTGATGGAAGGAATGGTGTCAGAGAGGAAGGTCGCGAGAGAGGGAGAGGTCGTGGAAAGTTGAGGAATGAGGAATGGTGAAAGAAGGGATTGTTTTGAGTGAATGAAGGATGAATGCAAAGGTACTGAAGGAAGGCGAGATCTTGCCGAAGGAACAAAGGAAGGACAGAGGGGAGCAAAGAAAAAGGGGGGTGGGTGGGAGGAAAGCAAGGATGTAAGGGGGGAGCTGTTTGAAGGGAGGAAGGAAGTAGAGATGCTTCAGGAAGTTAGACAAACGGACACACAGCATCACGTCCTTACCCAACAACCCCCCTCGTTAAAACTTTCACATCTGCCAATAACTTCACATTCACCCTCCTTCCTCCCACCTCTCTCCCTCTCCTTTCTCCTTTACATCCCCTTTTCTCCCCTTCCTCTCTCCCCCTACCTCAGTATCTTCTCTTCCTTCTCCCCAGCTCCTCTCTCCTCTGTCTCTGTCTTCTCTCCTCCGGTCTTCTTTTTTTCCGCCTCTTCTCTGTGATCTCCGTTCTCTTTCCCCCTGTCACATTTTCTTCCCTCTTTCATTTTCACTCTCCTCCCCCTCATCCCTCCCCCTCGTCTCTTTCCTCTCTCTCTTCTCTTCATCTTCTTTTTTCTCCTCTCACTCACTCTCTTATCCGTCTCTCTTCTCTTTATATCTTTCTCTTTACCCTGTCTTTCCCCCTTCAGTCTCCCCCCTTCTCCCTCTCTCTTCACATCACACCTCTTGATCGTGTCCTTCCCCCCTCTCCCTTCCTATCTTCATCCTCCTCATCCTCCCATACATCTTTCCCTATTCTCTTCTTCCTGTTCCACTCCTGTCGTACTTCTCCCTTCTCCTCTCTTCTTTTTCTCCTCACACCATACTCCTCTCCTCCTCCTCGCCCTCTTTCCACCCCCCCCTCTTCCCCTCAGTTTCACCTCTCCCTGCCTCCACCTCCCCATGGTCGTTATATTGGTGGTAAAGGGCGCTAATTTCGTACTTCCAGACGGATAACGAATAAAACAAAAGGGAGACTCACTGTTTTTGTAGGCGCGTCGATACGATGGACTGCCGAATTTAATAATGAATATCGTAATGCTTTGTCATCGTTTTTCTATGACAAAACTATGGTAGAAATACATTCTCAGGAAAAATAACTTTATATATATATATATATATATATATATATATATATATATATATATATATATGGTAGAAAGTAAGATAGAAATATTTGTTTTTTGACAAAACGAAAAGTAAACCTGTGTGTGTTTTAGCAGTCAAACAATAGAAATATATGCTTTTCGTAAAACATAAAGTAAAAATACGCATGTTTTGTCACTGTGTATTATTTCGTAAAATTTTCTTTCATATTTTTGTATGAGCCTTAATGAGAGAGAGAGAGAGAGAGAGAGAGAGAGAGAGAGAGAGAGAGAGAGAGAGAGAGAGAGAGAGGAGGGTTATGCAAGTGGATACATAAATTCCTAAATAGGCAGCTGCATAGCAAACCAGGTAAAGGAGAGCTCCTAGTTTATATCTCTGAGCCTGTGGACAGTTATTCTGATCTACAAGGCCACTGCATCACCCCAGTTAATACAGTTACCTCCCTTAGATGTTACATATTATACCTGCCAACCTGCATTAGGCTGGATGGAAACATAAGTCATATGGCGCCAGCTGCCCACACCAGGATTCGAACCCCCCCTCAAACAGGCATGTCGCTTCGTATGTAGCAATGGTAATCACTCCGCCGTAGGGGCGATGAATAAACAAGCTTATAAATACACAGGTAAATAGAGGAACACTGACTGAGAGATAAAACAAACACAGGCTTTGCGAGAGACCAGAGATACGTCGATTTATACAGGGCTGAGAAAATTGTCGTGATAAACTGGAAATGCCTAATGCAATATATAAAATTCTCTCTCTCTCTCTCTCCATCGTCTCACTACCTCCCTCTCACCCCTTTCTTTCCCTCTCCCCCTCGCCCTTACACACCTCCCCTCAACACCCTCTCCCTCTTTCCTTCCTGTCAGCTCATCCTTTTCACCTCTTCTCTTCTAACTCCTTGCTCTCTCCCCCTCTCCTTCTTTCCTCCTTCCTTCCTCCCTCCCCCTTCCTGAGCTCTCCCCCCTCTCTTTCCCTCTCACACCCTCTCTTATTTAATTCCCTCTCATTGGTAGTCGAGGCACGTTCCATGGGTATTTCACATGCACTCACACGCACATGCACTCACTCACATACACACATGCACACACACAGTCCCACACATGCACTCAAACACACACACACACACACACACACACACACACACACACACACACACACACACACACACACACACACACACACACACACACACACACACACACACACACACACACCTAATCAGAGACATCCATCACTTTCGCCATATCTCCCACCATCTCTAAAGTGAGAGATGAAGATGATAATGAGCGGTGTAGTGGTGTAGGTGGCAGTGGTGATAATAGGGGGAGGGGAGGGGATTGCAGTGGTGATAAAAGGGAAGGGGAGGACTGTAGTGGTGGTGAAAGTAGCGGGAGGGGAGGTGGTGCTTGGTGAAAATAGGGGGAGGGAGTTGATGGCAGTGGTTAAAATAGGGGGAAGAAAGATGGTGTGATGATGTCAGTGGTGATAATAGGATGCCGGTGGCGAAAATAGGGGAAGCTAGTTGCAGTGGTGATAATGATAAAGGGGGAAGGGGAGATAGTGACTGTGGTGATAAGGTGTTGGCGGTGGTGATAATAATGAGAGGGAAATGGTGGCAGAGGTGATAATTGTGGTTGGGAAGATGGTGTCAGTGGTGATAATCGGGGTGGGGGTCTTGGTGATGATGGGGATGGTGGTGATGTACACAGTGATGATGATGCTAGTTATATTTATTGTGACTGCAGGTAATATCAGTGGTGATAGTGATGGTGATGATAATGATGATGAAGACGATGGTGATGTGTATGTTAATACTGAAGATGATGAAGTAGCGATGGTGATGATTATGTGATTAGAAAAAAAATTAATGAGGGATGGGGACCGAGAGAGAGAGACAGGTAGAAACTAAGAACGAGAGAGAGAGAGAGAGAGAGAGAGAGAGAGAGAGGAAGGGATAAAAGGGAAAATGGAGGAGGAATTCAATTTACAGAGACTATGGCCCTCTGCTCATTCATATTAATAATACTACTCTGGCTGGGCGATATTCAGAGGGCAGGGCAGGATATTAGGGAGAGAGAGAGAGAGAGAGAGAGAGAGAGAAAGAGAGGATAAAATACGTGCCGCAGTAAAGACAGCGAGAGAAAGCAGAGAAAATAAGAATTTCAATATTGACGGGCGGAGAGAAAATGATAAATAGGAGGGGAACCTAAAGATAATATTAACTCCTTCAGTACAAATAATTGTTTAGTTTATTCTAGGTGCAGCAGACGATTTTATCCTGCTTATGGGGGTCGCCTAGCAGAGAAGGGCTTAATGACCGCCACATCTAATCCATCGACATCACAAAGTCTCTCCTGATGTTAATAAAATCGTCTTGAAATCTGAAAAGCTAAAATACAGGGGACATCATCGTAGTGGTGGGGCTAAAGACTGAGGAGGGAGGGGAAAATAGAGAAGGAAGAAAATGTAGGGAAGACGGAGGGAGGGGAGAAAAGAAGAGACTGCAATGAAGAGGTGGTGGAGACAGATGGAAGAAAGGAGGAGGAAGGAGAATTCGAGAAGGGAAAGAGAGGAGGAAGAGAAAATGAGGGAGGAGAGAGGGATTGTCAAAGAGTAATCGAGTTAGGAGAGCAACGAAGGGAAGGAGAGAAAAATTACGAAAAGAGAGGGAACATGAAAGTATGAAAATACAAGTAGCGAACATAAAATGGGTGGGAAGGATAGGAGAGATATGAATAGAATTGACGTGGAAGGAGATACTCGTAGATAGAAAGGTGGATAGATAGTCAGACAGACAGATAGATAGACATTGCACTATTTACACTAGAGGAATGTGGGGGAGGGAGTTTAAAACATGAGATTGGCTCTCGTCTTTCTCCAATTAGCTTCGGAGGGTGAGAGTAGATAAAATAGTAGATGCATCTCTCTCTCTCTCTCTCTCTCTCTGCCGATCTGCCTACTTACCTACCTGCCTAGTGCTTTCTATGTCTCCATTACTTTATCTTCCATTTCTCACTTTCCTCATTCCTCACTTTCTAATCTGCCTGCCTTCCTGTTTATCTTCCTCATTCATTCTCCTGTTCAATTACGTTCCTCCATCATCAATCTAACTCAGTCTCCCTTATCCTCCTTTCTCTCTGTCATTTCCAGTGTTTCTGTCTCTCATCTTTTAAGCGGATACTTCATTATCGCTTTTTCATGGCTTTACTTTTTCTCTGTTATCTCTTCTTTCATCAGTAGTTCTTTGATTTCGTTTTATTCGCTCTGTTTTATATTCGAGTTCTTTGTCCGCCAGTATTTCCCTCTCATGCTTTTCCCCCACCCTGTTTTCCTTTCTACCCTTCTCATGCTTCTCCCGCACCCTATCATTTTGTCTACCCCTCTCATGGCAGAAACAGCTCCAGTAACTTATCCCAGCTTCTGCCACATCATGTCATTCAACTGAGAGTGAAAATAGGAGGCTGATAATACTGATAGCATTACTGTTCATATGCTCCGAACATGTTTACTATTGCACTCATATTCCAGCAAACACCAGACGATTTTCTTCAGCTGAAAGGTAACTTAGACGAGCCTGAGAGTGTTAATCATTGCAGTTTTATTATTCGATTACTTGCTTCTTCAGTCCTCCTTTCTGAGTAGCACCCTATTCTATTTCTTTCTTAGTTTTACCTACTTTTATTCCCCTGCCTCTTGTTGGTTCCCCTTATCTCACCTACTCTTTTCTTTCCTCTCCATTTATCCTACTGATATTCCTTATCTCCATGATTTGTCTTCTGTTCGCTCATTCTCTTGTGTTGGGACATTTCATTCCTCCCTTTCTTACTACCATCCCCTTTTCTCCTGTCAGTGCTTCTCATCTCTCCTTCTTTCACCTTCCCTCTTTTCCTGTCAGTGCTTTTCACCGCTCCTTCTTTCATCTTCTCTCTTTTCCTGTCAGTGCTTTTCACCGCTCCTTCTTTCACCTTCTTTCTTCTCGTGTCAGTGCTTTTCACCGCTCCTTCTTTCACCTTCTTTCTTCTCGTGTCAGTGCTTTTCACCGCTCCTTCTTTCACCTTCTTTCTTCTCGTGTCAGTGCTTTTCACCGCTTCTTCTTTCACCTTCTTTCTTCTCGTGTCAGTGCTTTTCACCGCTCCTTCTTTCACCTTCTTTCTTCTCGTGTCAGTGCTTTTCACCGCTCCTTCTTTCACCTTCTTTCTTCTCGTGTCAGTGCTTTTCACCGCTCCTTCTCTCACCTTCTCTCTTTTCCTGTCAGTGCTTCCTCCATCTCTTTCTCTCATTTTCTTTTCCTGTCAGTGCTTCTCACCTCTCCATTTCTCACCTTTTTTTCCCCTCCCTCTCTCCTGTTAGCAGACACCACCACTCCTATCCCTGCCTACACTATCCCTCCTCAGAATGGAAACCATATTACATTCACGAAATCTGAGGAGTTCATAGACTTGCTAAACACATTTCCACCTGAATGAGTAAAAGTGCTCCAAATCTTCTCTATGAATTTCCTGTGAATATCGCTGAGCATTTCACCTTTTCCGTACGATTTTTTTTTATTCATTCCACAGGCTGATGGTTATTATTTTGAGAGAGAGAGAGAGAGCGAGAGAGAGAGAGAGATTAAAATAGTCTACATGCAACTCTTCAGTACGATGAGGATATATGTTTTATCTCTTACCTCCAGACGATTTTATTCACCTTGAGAGAGACCTCTTCGTAGAGAACGGGCTCATTTCTCTCTCTCTCTCTCTCTCTCTTTCTCTCTTGCTCGTCACCATCATTATTCTCAGCCTCTCTCTCTTATCCCCTCGTTCCTATCAATATCAAAGCCCACTGTTCCCTTTGATCATCTCTCTCTTTCTCTCTCTCTCTCTCTCTCTCCCTCCCTCTCCCCCCCTCTCTCTCTCTCTCTCTCTCTCTCTCTCTCTCTCAATATTTCCCTTTTCTATCTTTCTGTCCATCTGTCTGTCTCTTTCTAATGTGTCTTTCATCTTAGAATCTCGTTCCTTAGCATGCTCCAGTTACTTACCCCGTATTGCTCTCACTTGTTTACCCGACTGTACAAAAGGATGGGATGAGAGTAGATAGCAGTAAGACAGAAAGATAGGCAGACAAATAGACAGATACATGCATACATATATCCAAATGTCTGTACATGTAAAATTCTTTGGTCTGGGGAGAGAGAGAGAGAGAGAGAGAGAGAGAGAGAGAGACGCCTACAGACTGCTATACCTCTTGCATAATTCACCATTCTGTCCTGACCCCCGACCCCAGACGTCACATAGCTCTCTAATACGTACACAGCACGACTTTTGCTTCATATTTCACAGCTGTAAAACGAAATATCAGTACCGGTTATTATTGCCACTGTAAATTCTTCCAGGCATTAATGTTCACTATCAGCTGAGTAAAACCGGCTGGCGTTAGTTAGAATAGATCGTTAGAGTTGTCCCGACTGTGAGGTTATCATACTATTTTTATTCCTTTAGGTGTTTTTCCCCCACGTCTGTTTCCTTCACGATTAACAACCCATCTGCTGCTATTATCGTCCTCATCTCTCGCCTCACCAATTTCGTTCTTTTCTCTCCTTCGAAACCTGATTAACTTTGCTCTTTTTTTTTTTTCTTCCTCACCATCTCTTCCTCGTCTCTTCTCAGTTTCATTTTTTTTTCCCACGAGTTCTCCGTACTTTCATGTCTTCCACGTTTTTTCCCACTCTGTGCAAGAATAATTTTGTCACTTTTTTCTTGGTACTACACCCACCTACACCACCCTCTCTTACCCATCTAAGTCCTCTTACCACACCAGCCTGCAGCCTCTCTTCCACACTCACCTACACCCACCTCCTCAAACACACCTGAGACCACATCCCAAGATCCATACCATCCCACCGCTGCACACCCATCTGCATCCATCACGCTACATCCATCTACAACCATTCCTACCCCAAGTTATACTCACATCCACCCACCTCGCCACACCTGACAGCTGCCTTCCCACACCCACCTACATCAGCCTCCCTACTCACCTGCACACACTCCACACCCACCTACACCAGTCTCCCCCCTCACCTACACCCACTCTACACCCTCCTACACCCACTTCTCCACTTTCAAACCTCTACTTCCCTAAAGGTCTCCCACTCACAGAAAGGTCAACTAACGCCTCAAGCTAACCACACGAGTATATATTTTTCTTTTTTCCTCTGTCGTCTGACTTTCCTAATGATGCCCTTGTAGTTCCATCATCCTTTCCCATTATCTTGTTTTTGTCACTGGCCCTCATTTTTTTCCATTATCCTTCCTACTCCTTCATTTCCATCATCATCATCGTCATCGTCATCATCATCTTTTTCACCTTCATCGTCATCGTCGTCATCGTCTTTATTATAATTATCACGAACATAATAATCATCTTCTTTCATGTCCTCCTCCTCCTCCTCCTCCTCCTCTTGCTCCTCCTCCTCCTCTTGTTCCTCCTCCTCCTCTTGCTCCTCCTCCTCCTCCTCCTCCTCCTCCTCCTCCTCCTCCTTTCTTCTCTCTCACTCTGAACAATAACATGATAATGGAAGGGAACCCGAGCAGAGATTTTGTTCTTATTTTGGGGAAGTGAGGAGAGGGGAAACGAGGAGAGGAGGGGAGGGGAAGGAGAGGGAAAGGGGCGAGTGGGATGGAGAGAGGGAAGGAGGGGAGGGAATGAGAGGGGAGGGGAGTGGGAGTGGAGAGGTATGTGTAATGAAAGAATGCATTATGAAAAAAGAGAGAGAGAGAGAGACAGAGACAGACAGACAGACAGACAGAGACGGACAGACAGACAAACACAGAGAGAGAGAGAGAGAGAGAGAGAGGCAGTATCCGAAAGTAATAAAAGAGCTAAAAAAGGAGAGCAAGAGAGTGAAAATGGGAGACAGAAAGAGAAACAGGAAGGGGGGGGGGAGAAAATTGAGGACATGAATAAGGAAAAAGAGCGCCGTGTCAGAAAGAGAGAAATTGGAAAGAAAGAGCAAAGGAGGAAGGGGAAGACGAGGAAGTTAGGAGTATAAAACAGGTGATAAAATGACAAAGTTGAAGAGAGAGAGAGAGAGAGAGAGAGAGAGAGAGAGAGAGAGAGAGAGAGAGAGAGAGAGAGAGAGAGGATGGCATAAAAGCGAATGAGGCAATGGAAAAAAATTAAAGAAAAGCGAACAAAGAAGAGAGCAGAGGGAAAGAAGCAATCAGAAAACGTGGTTCAGTATTAGAACAATGGAATAAAAATTGAACTTCTTAAAACTTAAATTACTCAGTGGTAATTAAAAAGTCCGCAATAAAAGGAAAGAGAATGGGTGTTAAATCGTTTAGGGAATACTCCGCCAAAAGAGAATGAGAAGATAAAGACAAAGGAAAACGAAAAAGAAGAAGCTGTTAAGCGAGAGGAAAAATGTGTATTATGGGAAGTGAGAGAGAGAGAGAGAGAGAGAGAGAGAGTAGAGTAGAGGGGGAGGAGCGTAGAAAATCATGTGATTAGGTTATGATACGATGCTGAAAATAAGAGGTAATTGGGGTAGGTGTTATGGTGGTGGATGAGAATGATGGTAGCTGTGGTAGTGGTGATACTGATAGTTTTGATCATGGCAGTAGTGACAGAGAATAATAATGATATGGTGATTCTGGTGTTACTGATGGTGATAGGTTTTGGTAGCGATGTTCGTAGTTATGGTAGTGTTGGGTATTTTTGTGGTAGTGACAGAGGCAGCAGTGATGCTTTGGGTAGAGAAAGGAAGATAACAAAGAGGATGATGGTGAGAGTTGACATTGGTGGTGGTGGTGGTAGGGGTGATGGTGATGAGGATGGTTAAGATGGTAGTGGTGGTGGTGGTGGTGGTAAGGGGAGCGGTTATAGCTGGTGATAATGTTGGTATGTGGGAGTGGAGGGGTGAAATGATAATGGTGGTAGTTGATGATGATGGTGGGAGGGAGAGCAACAAGATGGAGAGGCCCATTAACCCCTTTTACTACAATGACGTCGTATTTTAGCTTATTCTTGTTAACCCTTCTAGTCCAGTGACATTTTATTTTTCATTCTTCCTATCTTCAGACGGTTTTATTCAGCACAGGCTACACTTACCAACAAGAGGGTTAGATACAAACTTTATTATTCCCATCGGTATTTTAGTTGATTCTGAAAATGAATAAATCGTTTGGAGGTAGCGAGATTGAACTACAGAGCTACGTCATCGGTTGAAGGGGTTAACACTGGGACAGCTTTACCAGGCGAGAGTGAGGCTTGGTATTATACTGTACATGGGCCAGTCCTTTCACCCTTGGGAGTCTCTCTCTCTCTCTCTCTCTCTCTCTCTCTCTCTCTCTCTCTCTCTCTCTCCATAGCTGAATATAATCCTCTGACGGTAGCAAGAATCAAGTGGGAAAGACGTCATCATACTGAAGTGTTAATAAAAAGTGTGACCATGAATACACTGAATGAGAAAAAGAAAAGGGGAGAGAGAAAATGCTAATCAAATGAGATGAAAAAACGTAATACCAAAAGGACGAATTCTCCGGAGCGGCAAAAAAAGAAAAAACAAAAAAAAACAAAGAGGGTGAACAGAGAAGAGACAAGATATAAACGAAACTAAGAAATAACTAAAGCTGAAAATAGCTAGAAAAATAAAATTGATTGCAATAGAACTGATTTTGTTTGTGTGAGTGAATTTCGATTTTGTAAGGAAATAGAAAGAGAGAGAGAGAGAGAGACAGAGAGAGAGAGGGTAACCAAACTGTTCTAGTGCGGTGCCTGGAGTACTCTATACCTTGCCTCCCAGTGTGTCTGCTGGAAATACAATACTATGATTCACGCTGTCAGTCGTGGCTGTTGCGAAAGAGAGAGAGAGAGAGAGAGAGAGAGAGAGAGAGAGAGAGAGAGAGAGAGAGAGAGAGAGAGAGAGAGAGAAAGTTAAATTAGGAAACCCATCGGGACGAACATAGAAGAGAAACAGAAAAAGAACAGAAGCAAAACCGGAGATATAATAAAAAGAGAGAGAGAGAGAGAGAGAAACAGCGAGGCACACAAAGGAAAAGCTCCCCGACCTCCCAGCCACAGCCAACACAAAAACCCGCCTTGCTCTCCCTCCCCACTGCGAAAAAGAGCCAATAAAAATCCCACGAAAAATAACTTCATCCCCTCACGCCACCTCCTCCAAACAAGCAAGAGTAGCTGCGTGAATCACTGTGATGTATATCCACTTGGCACACTTTCTCTGTTTACTCTGTTTCTTTTGACATTTCTCTCTCTGTCTCTCTCTGTCTCTCTCTCTCTCTTTCCATTTCACTGTACTCTTCTTCTTTATCTTATTCTTCTTCTTCCTCTTCCTTTTTATTGTTCCTCCTTGTATCCGGACTGCAAGAGTGGTACAAATGTTGCAATAAGTTGCAGGTGCAGAACGAGGTGCAAGGGCGTGGGGTGAGGAGTAAGAAATGAAGGTGTGGGGGAAGAGTAGGGAAAGGAAGACGAAGTAGAGAAATGAATAAGAGGTCAGGGGAGTGGTAGGGACGAAAAAAAATAGTGAATGCGCTGGAGATGGAAGGGAGAGGAGGAAACGTGACACTGGGAGGTGGAAGAGGAGGGAGAAGGAGGAGGAAAGGAAATGTGGACGGGGGACGAAGATGAGGGAAGGATAAAGAATTGGAAAAAAGAAATGGGAGGGAGAGAGAAGAGGAAGGTGTGGAGAGGCGAACGAGACGGGAGAAGGGGAGAGGAGAGAGGTCAAAACGAGAAAGAGGGAGGTGAATGGAAGGGAGAGTGGAGAAGCCAAGAAGCAAGAGAGGCAGAAGGGAGTGCCGAGAAGAGGATAGGGAATGGACTGGTGGGAATATGGGAAGAAGAGAGACTAGAGAAAGAAGGATGGGGAGACGATTCGAGGGGAGGTCGTAGTGGAGGACGATGGGGAGGTTAGAAAAAAAAAAATTATTTCTTTAGCAAGGATTCTGCTAGAGGGAGACCATCCACAACTTATTGGCCAAGATAGAATAGACTGGAGAGAGAGAGAGAGAGAGAGAGAGAGAGAGAGAGAGAGAGACAGACAGACAGACAGACAGAGAGACAGAGAGAGTTAAGTAAATGCTTGAGTGATACAGTAAGCACTAAATGAATGACAGTTCATCTCCAGTGGGTGAAAGAGAAAAACATGTGATCGACAAAAATATTGAGAAAGAAGGGACTGGCGTGTTATTTCTGATATTGAGCACGGGGAGCAATTTGGATGGCTTGAATGGTAGGTAAATGGATCTATGGCCCATTTCACTGGACACTCGCTGGATAGTTTTGCCGTATTTTACCTTTTTCTGTTTCAGGGTATGCGTGTGTGTGTGTGGGGGGTGGAGTGTGGGAGTGTGTGTGTGAGTGTGTGTGTGTGTGTGTGTTTGTGGGTGGGTTTGTATGTTCTCTGCAATACCAAGCCGTCCTATCAGTATTTCACTCCATGCCCCCCAGAACTTCCTTTGCCGTCTCCTATTCTCTTTGGTCACAGGTACCCTCCCACCCTTCTCTGATAACTCCTGTTCCGTACCATATCATTTCAGAATTTCTTCACATCCCCTTACATCATTTCCATATATTCCTCTCTTACTAAATCTCTTACTTTTACCCCACTCAGTTTTCTACCCCTGTTCCGCCTTAACGTCCCCTTTATCGCATCTCTTCCCCCCAATATATTATTACCACAAAGCCCATCCCTCCTGCTTTTCCCTCCTTCTCACTCAGTCTTTTCTGTTCCCTTCCACCGATCTCTCATTTCCATCTCTTCCTCACTTTCCAGCTATATATCCAGTCAGGTTTCTCACTCACAGCGTTCAGTAACCCTCAGTTTCAACCCCAATCTCTTCCGTTCCACTTTACCAACCAATCTGTTCCATCTTTTTCCTCCGTTCCTCCCTCTCGTGTATGTCATTGAATTCCCTTTGTTTCACCTCCACCAATTGTTGCGTTCCATCTCTTTGTCCCATTCCACCCTTCCATAACTCCCCTCTTTTCACCACCATCCACTTCAACCCTCCTTTCTCTTCCATCTCACCGCCTGCTCTACAGTCGCTTACTCAGTCTTTCGCACATCCTCACCCAGTGTGGCTCTTTCCACTTTCTGGTTTAATGACATCGATTCTCTCTTCTTTCATGTTATCTTTCTTCCCGACCCCTCACTTACTTGTCATTCCATCCCTCCTTTCATTTACCTTTCAGTGGTAATGTTTCCTCTTGTCTTTCCCTCCCTCTTATTCCATCCTCCCATCTTTCCCCTATTGTAATTCCTTCCTGCCTTCCTTCTCTCCCTCTGCGTGTTTCCTTTCTTCCCTTTTTTTCTGTTCTTTTTCTCTTCCTACCCTACATTTCTGTCCTTCCTGTTCTGCCTGTCTCACCTTTCTTCTTGTCCTCTTCCATTCATTCCCTTCCCTCCCAAGCATCCCACATCACCGCAACTCTTTTCTTCCTCGTCCCTCTCCCGACAGCCTTGTTCATCCCTTCCCCTCCCTTCGCCATTACCACAACTCTTTTTCCTCCTCCTTCTCCTTCTCCACACCCTCTTCCAACTCCCTACCCTTACCCCACCCCAGTTCCCTGTGAGACGTATCTTATGGCTGCAATAGACAGGTGTGATTCCAGAGATCGCCACCTCGTACCCTCCAAAGACCTTCCATTCCGCCCGACACACTGGAGGAAGGAACTGGAAGAGGTGCTGAGGGAGAAATGTTGAAAGAATGGGCGCGAAGTTTTAGCTGGGACACTGCCGGAACGGTTGACTGGAGGGTTGATTGGAAGGTTGGGTGGAAGGTTGACTGAAAGGTTGCTTGGAGCAGGTGCTGTGGGAAGAATGTTAGAAGAATGAGCTGGAACTTTTGGCCAGGATACTGCTTGAAAAGTTTATTGTAACAGTGCATGAAATAGTAGAAAGGCCGATTGTACGAGCCACAGAAACTGCAGTTGAAGTGTGGAAGTCGACTGGATGATGCTATTTAATGGGTTCCCATTTGTAGAGCTGCAGGGTTAATATTGAAAACTTAGACTTAGACTTTTATGACTGACTCGAAATGGATAGGTTGGTACTAAATGGAAAAGAGATGAAAAAAGTATCTGGAAAATGAATGAATTTTATGGCTGGAAAAAGACAAGTGGGACTGAGGGGGTGAGTAACAAAAGACTGGATAGGAAAGTTTATTATAGCCGACTGGAAAACAGCTATAATTCCCTACTGGAAAGGTGCTGGGAGGAACAGTTGGGAAGAGGATGGAATGGCTGAATGGAAATGATAAACTGATGAAAAATTGCCTCCGTGGGTGACCGGAAAAGGCTGAAGTACAAAAAAGTAAAGAGACGATGACAGCGTTGAAGAAAAATTGAAGAGAAAGTAGGATGGAAGATTAAATTATTGTAAGAAGTAGCTAGAATATGCAAGTAGGAAAACGAATGGAAAAAGAAGCTCATACAGGTAACCGAAGAAAAACTGAAATGGATAAAAGGAACACAGAATTACCATTTCATTGTGATGACGTGGTTTTCGTTTAATTCTTGATGCTTTCAGTTTTTTTTTTCTTTTTTCATTGTAGGATATATATTTTTTTAAATTAAATAGGTTATATGGTTTTTGTATCCCCTTCTGTATCAAAAAATCTTTCCTAAACAGAATATGTTAATCAGGCGGTTGAAGGAATAAAGCAAAATTCCGTTGTCTGAAAGAAGGGTTTAAATGCAGACGCTTGAAGAGAGTAAGAGGAGGTACTAAAAGAGGAGACACAAGATGCTGCAAGTGATGTGCAAAGAGATGAGGTACTAAAGAGAAGAAGTGGATAGATGAGCCCGAAAAATGGAATGAAAACACTACGAGGATGAGAAAAAATAAATGGTCTAAAGAAGAGGCAGGAAGAAAGTGTTGGAATGAGGGAGCTTTAGGGTAAACTGAAGCAAAGAGCCTGGGAAGAGAGCCGAAATGAATTTCTGAAGTGGATTCCAGGAAAGGATGATTGCTAAAGGAAAGAGGATGAAGGATTTTGCAACGGATACGGGGAAGAAATTGCTGGCAAAGATGTAAGATTTCGATATGCAAAAGGAAAGAGTAGAATGGGTACATGGAGAGAATATGTGAAAATCAGGCCCAAAGAAGAGAAAAGAAGGAGAGAAACGCAAACTGCAAGAAGACGAAAAGAGAGAGAGAAGAGGAAAAGAGTCAGGAGGACAGAAAAACGGCGAGGAAATAACTAGGTTAAAGGAAGTGAGAAGATATAAAAGCAGGAGAGAAACGGCGAGAGGTATACAGATGATAAGAAAAGGGAGAAGGGAAATAGTGCTTGGAGAAAGGAATGGATGAGAAAAAGAAGAGAAAGATAGGAAGGGGGGAAAAAAGAAAGATGAGAAAAAGTCAAACAACAGAGAGAGAGAGAGAGAGAGAGAGAGAGAGAGAGAGAGAGAGAGAGAGTAAAGAGAAACTAGAGAAAAGGAGGTAAGTGCTTGAGTTCATGGTGGGATCAATGTGTATTTAAGGTTTCGGACCAGTAATTGAGAAAGATGTCGAGGTCTAGGACGAAGTCGAGATAGAACAAGGCTGCTAAGGAGAGTGAGGGGGTGGGAACACCAGGTGGCTTAGATTAGGTCAGTGATGGGAAAGGACAGGTGTGTGGGGAGATTGGGTGGTTTGAAGCAATCAGGTATGGGGAGGAGGATGGAGAGTGGATTAGAAGAGAGATGTGGCGTAGGAGGTAGTGTGCCGTGGGTTGATATGGGATGGTGGAGGTAATGGAATGAGTGGGTGCAGGAGAATGAAATGGATAGGATGTTGCAAGGAAATGGCAAGGAGGAATGAATGGATGTGGAAGATGGGAAGGGGAGGATATGTTAAGTGGAATGGATTGGAGGGAATGGATGTGGAATATGAGTAGTGTATGAAAAGATGCATAATGATGAAATGAATTGGAGAAAAGAGATGCGTGACCTGAAGAATCGACCATGAACTGATACGAGAGGAGGTGATGAATTGGAATGGATAGGTATGGGAGATGGAAGAAGATTAGAATGAAAGAATGGGAGAAGGAAGGTTTGGATTACTGTTGTGCTGTGTGGTGTAGATAATGGGGTTTGAGAGGTGTGGATGGAATGGATGTATGTGGAGGATGGAAGTGGACTGGAGAAAAGTGAGGTGGAGATAATGGGGATTGGATGGACGGTGAATAGTGCGCTCGCGCACACACACACACACACACACACACACACACACACACACACACACACACACACACACACACACACACACACACACACACACACACACACACACACACACACACACACACACACACACACACACACACACACACACACACACACACACACACACACACACACACACACACACACACACACACACACACACACACACACACACACACACACACACACACACACACACACACACACACACACACACACACACACACACACACACACACACACACACACACACACACACACACACACACACACACACACACACACACACACACACACACACACACACACACACACACACACACACACACACACACACACACACACACACACACACACACACACACACACACACACACACACACACACACACACACACACACACACACACACACACACACACACACACACACACACACACACACACACACACACACACACACACACACACACACACACACACACACACACACACACACACACACACACACACACACACACACACACACACACACACACACACACACACACACACACACACACACACACACACACACACACACACACACACACACACACACACACACACACACACACACACACACACACACACACACACACACACACACACACACACACACACACACACACACACACACACACACACACACACACACACACACACACACACACACACACACACACACACACACACACACACACACACACACACACACACACACACACACACACACACACACACACACACACACACACACACACACACACACACACACACACACACACACACACACACACACACACACACGTTCCCTACTACCACCCACGGACAAAATGCATCAGGTAAACACTTCCTTTATTTACTCCAATACGCCCCCCATTCCCTCCTCCTACCGATGCCAAAGGTCCATTAGACACGCCACTCTAGGTCCCCCGGGCGTCATAGTGCCCTTAATGAACGCGGGAGAGCCTGTTGGTGTTCTTGGGAAGAGAGAGAGAATGGGGGATCATTGGTTCCCTCCACCTTGTGCTCCTTTCTTTAGTTACCCCTTTATCGGCCAGTTTTTTACAACTGCCCTTTGCCGGTTATCTGTTTACTTTTATTGATATAGTTCACATTTCGCCTATTTTTATCCCTCATCGATCAGTTTTTGTAGGTTTTATTTTGTTAGTCTCTCCATTTCTTAGTTATCCCTCTGTCAACCTGTTTTGTACTGTTTCATGTCCTGTTCCCACTTCTTCGTTAGCTACTCCTCTTCATGTCCATTTTCCACTGTTTCAGTTCGCATTCGTTTTATCTGCTTTGCCAGAGAATGGAATAGAAAGGGCAAGCTTATTTTGTTCGATACTGCTTTGTAATAAACCCTAGCTGCACTCAAGCCAGTAATTGTTTTATAACATTTATTTTCACTCGGTATGCCTTAGTGGCCATTCCCTACTTTCCACCACAAATCCAGCTCGTCTTACCCATCTGTTTGTTCCCCCAACCGAATCATTTAACCCGCCCCCACTGTCACCTGCATTCGTGCATAAACATTTACTTGCACCATTTATTCTGTGCACCCAATTTCACTGGATATGCTTTCCTGTCTCAGTCAGACTGCCCACCACGCGTGTAACCCATCCCACCCATTCTTTTGCTCACGACGCCCTTTTCTCCCCCCACCACCCCCACCCCTTAACCGTTTCATGGCGCAGTTCGGGTCAGGTTGACAACAAACTCGTTTGTTTTAATTTTACAGCTTGACTTAATTGTTTTCACAGGTGCATTTTCTTATCTATTCGCTGTATCCTCTGTCATTTCCCTAACCACTCCTCTATCTTTCCGTACTTTACTGCTTCTCTTTCACTGTGTTCTTTTCTTGACCAGTCCCTCTCAATGCAGGGGAAATTTTTGGCACTTCTGGTGTTAAAGAAAGCCTTCATCAGCGTGCTCTTTTCTGGGGGACTCTCATAGAGTAGAACTAAATCGTTTGGCGGGAACAAGAACACCTGTAACCAAGTCTCTGTGTACTGTTCATAAAGTCAGGGTTTAGGCAAAGGTGATTAGTGTTTGAAGAAACCCTGAAGTAGGCGAAGCCTTACCTATAAGAAGATTAAAGCCCTTACGTGTAAATGGTGCTTTCATTAACCAAGAAAATACCATCACAAGACGCTACTGTTCAAGGAGCTAAAAAGAAAAATAGACGTCCTCATAGCAAAGGGATTAACGTATTGAAGACCTCACAGTGAGAACTTGTGCTAGGGTTAGACTGGAGTAGTAGTTGGTACAAGATTCATTACGGTACGCTGATAAATTGAACTACCGAGTGTTGGAGGAAGAGATGTGAAGGAGGATAAGATGGGTGAGGGAGGGAAAAAATAGACGAGGATAGGAAACATGGATGAGGGAGGAAAAAATGGACGAGGAAGGAAAAAAACGGATGAGGGAGGAAAGATGGGCTAGGGAGGAAAAATTGGATGAGGAAGGAAATAATGGGTAAGGAGAGAAGAAATGGATATGAGATAAAAAGATGGGTGAGGGAGGAAAAAGGATGATGGAAGAAAGTATGGGTGAGAGGATGAGTGCTTTTAAGAAGGGAAAGATGGGTAAGGAAGGGAAAGATGGACTAATGGAGAAAAAAAAAATGGGTGAACGAGAAAAATATGGGTGAGTGGAGCAGTGTTAAAGAGTAAAAGGTGTGTGAGAAGGCTGGAGAAGTTTAATGCGGAAGAAAAGTGCAGCGAGCAAGAGATTCGTATGAGGATGTAAGGAAAACGCACTGAAGAAAAGCAGTACTTTGAGGCAAATACGAGTGCTACAGAGAGGAAACAAAATGCTGTCAAGAGGGACAAAAGTGGCATTAGACCCCAGGCAGTCGTTTGTTCGTTATATGATACCGACCTAGGGTACTAAAAAGTTTCCTGAGGTGCACATTATTTGACTTGTCACTCAGTGTAGTCATCTAAAGGTACCACAGTGTTAAGTTAGTAAATGATGCGTGCGTCACACACACCACATGGGAAATACAAATGGAAAATGGTACTGGTTGGTGATAAAAACAATGGTAGTGGACGTGGAGAATGGAAATGACAGAAGAACATAGTAGAGACAGGTGGAAAAGACAGATATGGTAGCTGTAGACTGCTGCGTGTTCTGGAAAGAAAAATAAAGGCAATGGTAGACAGAGATAAAACAAACAACTGCAGAGAAAAAAGAAGAATTGTACGAATAGTCGAGGATGAAAAATACAAAGAGAATAATCAAGATAGATTTAAAGACACATGGTAATATGACAAATAAACAAGAAAGGCATTTTGCAATGTAATTAAAGGAAATGGTTCACGCAATCGACACTGAAAAAGACAAAACTAAATGGTAGAAGCGGGAAGTATAATGGTAAGGGTGAGAGACAGCAGTAGTGTTCTAGGGGAAAAAAAGGGGGGGGGGGAAGGAAATGGTTGAGACACATGAAGGAGGCACCGGGACAGACTGGAAACTTGTGGAAAAGGCAGTAAGGGAGTCTGGTCAGGTCGGGTCTTTGTGAGAGAGGCAGATATGTGTGTGCGTGTGTGTGTGTGTGTGTGTGTGTGTGTGTGTGTGTATGTGAGAGAGAGAGAGAGAGAGAGAGAGAGAGAGAGAGAGAGAGAGAGAGAGAGAGAGAGAGAGAGAGAGAGAGAGAGAGAGAGAGAGAGAGAGAGAGAGAGAGAGAGAATATCACGGGAAAGTAAATGAAACATGGATAACAAATGCCCCACATTTTTATTACAATATACAGTTTAATGCTGTGCTCATGTGTTTCCTGTTATGTAACTTTCATACATTAATTAAGCCGTGATGTGTGTGTGTGTGTGTATAGTTAGACTTAAAACAAAGAGGTTCGTACTGAATAAATGCTAGGCCTGTCTCACTGAGAACTGGTTGGTATGATGGCTTGGCAAGAACTTTTTTATACCAAATTTTGACGAAATTCGAATGATCAAACTGTTCCCTGCCCTAGTCTAGTACCGATCTTGCGTCCTTCTGAACAACAGACTACTTCTCTAACCACTTGATCACCACCTACCCTCTTTAAGAAAACAGACGGGTGTGTGGAAGGACAAAAGAACAAGTAGAAAGATGGGTAAGTGTAAAGATGGAAACTGAATGTGGGGTGGGAGGTAAATGGGAAGGTAGGAACTGTATGTGGGATGGTTGGTAAATGGGGAGTAGGAATTGCACGTGAGATGCTAGGTAAATGGGAAGGTAAGCTGAATGTCGGATGGTAGGTAAATGGAATGTAGGAACTGTATGTGGGATGGTAGGTAAATAGGAATTAGGAATAGCACGTGAGATGATAGGTAAATGGGAAGGTAAACTGAATGTTGGATGGTAGGTTAATGGAAAGTAGGAACTGCTTGTGGGATGGTAGGTAATTGGCAAGGTATGAGATGGTAGGGAGGTAGGTAGGAAGGTAGGTAGCTAGGCAGGAGGTGGAAAGGCAGGGAGGCAGGTGGGAAGGCAGGGAGGGAGGCAGGTAGGCAGGTGGGAAGGCAGGGAGGAATGTATGTTAGTTGTCGAGGCAGGTGAGGGATAGTCACCGTTGCCATAGAAACCAACCACCGCCACCACACGATGTCGCTAGCCAATTTTACACGCATGTTAAAGCTTGCTTTCTCTCTCTCTCTCTCTCTCTCTCTCTCTCTCTCTCTCTCTCTCCTAAACTGGTAGTAGAAATGATTAAACTAAAGAGGGCGTCATCACACTTAAGAGGGGAGAAGACAACCTGATGGCGGAGGACAAGGTGACATGGAGGCGATTCGTCCGTGGCCAGTTCTTCCGGGATTAAGGCGTCTGGTTTTACAGTGATAGATAGGCACACAAATAAACAAATAGACAGACCGATAGTAGATAGATAAATACCGGTAGATAGACAGATAGCACATTAGCACATTCATCGTTGATACAAAGGCACCCATACACCACAACTTGCTCCTAGAACCAGCGAGATAAATGAAGGCAATGTTCATAAATGGTGGGGAAAAGAAGGACAAAGAGAAGCCTGTGGTAGCGAGACCTCTGCGCCTATACTACCTCCACTTTAACTTGACCTAAAATTACCATCTCCATTTTGAATTCTGACCCGCAACTTAAAATTAACACTACAACATTTGCCAGTCACGAAGAATTGCTAAGAAAGGGATGTAGAGCCGTAGCATTGTCTTAAGTTGCCATTGACCTACAGGATATAAACTTCAAAACTACAGAAATCTCCGACAACTTAATATGGATGAATTATATGGATACAGCGAACCGAACGTGTGTGTCGAAGAGAAAAAAGAAGGGACCAGCAGGTGAAGGGAAGAGAAACAGGAAGATCAGAGGTTAGTGCTAGCGAAACGTCTGCTATAGTGCTTTTACCTTAACCTGGTTCACATTTTCGTCGTTTTGTATCTTAATTCCCTCAGCTCAGTGTCAGAAAAAGTTAATATTACCGTTCTGCATCATTCTTATAGCACTTCTTTGTGACAAGGTTCATTTTCTATTAATAATATCTTGTAACAAATCATTCAAGATGGAAAAACGGCAACTTTAGGCCAGATGAAAGTGAAAGCTGAATAGTAGTGAGGTATTGAGTGGAAGGTAGCAGAATGGGGAAGAGAAGGAACTAGTGGTGGTGAGACCTGTTCAGCCAGTGCGGAGGCGGGCAAGGTGGGGAAGGCACAGTGTCACAGCCTGATTTCTCTGTCAAAGGTTTCCCCAGCCCTCCCCTCCAGCGAGTCGTCTCCAAATAGCCTGTCAGTCGGGGGAGCCGGGAGGGGGAAGTGGAGCGTAGGTGAGGGGGAGAAAACTGCGGGTACAAAGGGAGAGGTTCAGGCGAGATGGCAGGAGAGAGAGAGAGAGAGAGAGAGAGAGAGAGAGAGAGAGAGAGATAGCAGGAAAACAAATGAAGGGTAGAATTCTGCACACAATATGCAGTATTAATATTGTGCTCATATGTTTCCTGTTATGTAACTCATTCATTTATTAAACTATGATTGTGTGTGTGTGAGAGAGAGAGGGGGGGGGAGGTCGGAAAGGAAACGTAGAGGCTGGGTGTGAAATGAGGTGTGAGTCGAGAGAAAGTAAGAGACTCTAGTGGTGTGTGAAGAGAATGGGAGTGAATCCAGAGAAAGAGAGAGAGAGAGAGAGAGCAAATAAAGCATTACATGAAGTGAAGGGGGAAATCCTTTAATTATGTGTGAACAGCAAGATATAAAACAGATCTGCAATGAGAATGGAGGAGGGGGAGTTATAGGTAATTAAGTAAAGTGGGAAAAAATGAGTCGCATGATGTGGGGAGAGAGAGAGAGAGAGAGAGAGAGAGAGAGAGAGAGAGAGAGAGAGAGCGAGAGAGAGTTTAAAGGTATTTATATGTGTATGTGATTGAGTATTGATGTTCATGTGAATATGTGTGTGTGTGTGTGTGTGTGTGTGTGTGTGTGTGTGTGTGTGTGTGTGTGTGTGTGTGTGTTAGTATGTGTTTGTATATAATATTATAGTGCTTGTGTAGTTTTGTGTTATGTATGAGTGAGAGAGAGAAAAAAAAATCGTAAATAAAAGGGCGATAAATGAGAGGGATAAAGAGAGGGGAAGTGTAATTTGCTGAGCGGATACACAACATTGGCTTTATGCTCCACATCAGAAACCGGAGAGAGAGAGAGAGAGAGAGAGAGAGAGAGAGAGAGAGAGAGAGAGAGAGAGAGAGAGAGAGAGAGAGAGAGAGCAATTTGCGTGGGTGGATACACAACATTAAATTTGTGTCCTTCCCATATTGGATGCCGGAAATATTTTAGCTCCTTTTTTCCACTGTGTTCTTTAATTTATGTTTTATTTATAATTCTTTGTGGGGAATTATTTTTTCCATAGTTTATTACAAGTTTTATATACTTATTTTTCCACAATTTCTTTCACTTTTCTTTGGAAGCCTTACTTCTCTAGGACACTGCTTATATTTTACTTACCCTCTTATACATCAAACCGATTGTTTTTTTTTTCTATGTATTTTTTTTATTCTGTACATTTTTGTGAGAGCAGTGGAAATGAGTTACTTAAGAGGAGCATGTGGAGTGACGTGGAGGGACAGGTTGACGAAAGAAGAAGTGAAGGAACGTTGTGGGGTAGATGTGGATGTGGTTGAGAAGATTAGGAGAAATACACTGAGGTGGTTTGGACATGTGGAGAGAATGGAGAATGAAAGACTGACTAAGAGGGTGTATGTAGGTGAGGTGGAGGGAGGGAGAGGGAGGGGCAGACCGAGGATGAGGTGGAGGGATGGAGTTGTGAGGTATATGAGGGAGGGGGGGGTGAGTTGGGGGGAGGGTAGTCAAATGGTGGGTGACAGAGTGACTTGGAGGCGTTTTGTCTGCGGCCACCCTTTGCGGGATTAGGGCGTCGGGCTATAGATAGATAGATAGACATTTTTGTCCGGTAAAATTACATTATTTTGTATTTGCGCAGTACTCAGGATCCCGTCCTCTCATTCACCTTCTTTTTATGGCTTTTACTTTTGTTTCTTTTTTCCTGATCCATAAGTATGGACGGCATTCTTAAGTAGTTAAGAAGCTTACAAATACCTCTTCCCGACCAGTTTATTTCTAAGTCTTGCACGTCACTATATTCCTGTATGTTGTTTATGCAATCTATACCAATATAAAAAGGGTAACAGTAGCATACAGACTTGTAGGAAGGAGTACTGAACGGCATAAAGTAAATCGTTAAGGATGAGATACTATCACTCATTCACCAATATATGGCTGAGGTTTTCGTCCTTTCTTCCTGTAGCTCATATGCAGAATAAAAAGAACGCTATTGCAGTACATACTTTCCATAGCACTTCTTCGTGACTAGCACCATATTCAACGTTAACCTCTTGCAATACCTCAGCATTCATGATGGAGCTGTGCCAATTTTACGCCTAGTTAAAGTGAACAGTGTATAGAAGTCCTCCTTAATCGACGAGAAAACAAACATAGGTCACACTTACTCTGGTACCCTTAAAATATACGTGCCAGCATTACGCGTCTGTAAATTTTCAGGTGTGCATTTAGACATGGGTGAAAAAATAAAAAAATAAAGAGACCTACCAAGTAAGTTGCAAAGGCGTCGGGTACTCGAACCAAAATAAGGGGAAGGCGGAAACGGAGATATGGTGGGGGAAGACGAGGAGGAAGAGGGAACTAGGGGGAGGGGAGAGTTGATGAGGGAGAGAAGAAGAGGGGTTAGGAAGCTAGGGAAAGGGAGGGGTGTCCTAGGAGGGAAGGGTGAAAGGATGATGAACCGAAGAGGAAGAGGAGGGGAAAGAGTGAGGAGGGGATGCTAGGCAAGAGAAAGATCATAGGTAGGAAAACAGGGCTGAGGAAAGGTGCTGAGGGGATTGGAAGCCTAATTAAGGGGCATCTTAAGAGCGAGGGGGGGGGGAATGATCTCAGGAGGGAGGGATGATGATCCTAGGAGGGAGGAGGTATTATCCTATGAAAGAAGGGGGAGGAAGTGTGGGGGACCCAAGGAGGGAGGGAGGGTGGGGAATGGAGATCATGGGACGGGGTAGTGGCGAGGAATCCTAGTAGAGAGTAAGAGAGGGGGAGAGGGACGTGGTATCACACGGTGGGGTGGGGTGAGAAGCAATGTCGGCGCCATCCCAGAATCCCTGCCATTTTATCAGGGGATGAAAATTGTTACTTCCCGGGAACGACTGAGGGCCGCACCTCGTAATAACGCAACCATTTGTGCTTGGGGGAGGGGGTTCGAAGGCTGAGGGGCAGGAGGAAAGGGGTTTAAGGCTGGAGGAGAGTAGTAAGAGGGGAGGGAAGGAAAGAAGAAGACGAGGGAATGAAGATGGCAAAGAGAGGCAAGGAAGGCGAAAAGAGGAAGGAAAAGCAGTAGTGAAGGCTTTATTTTAGGATGCTTGCCAGGAAATTTTCTAATTGCTTTCCATGCAGTCTTTCAGTGGGTCACAGCTTATTTATTTATTTAATCATTCCTTTATTACATAATGTGTGCCTCTATGTGAGATTGATTGATTGATTGATTGATTGTGTGTGTGTGTGTGTGTGTGTGTGTGTGTGTGTGTGTGTGTGTGTGTGTGTGTGTGTGTGTGAACTAAACTGTTTATTACGAAGAGGAAAGCAGAATTTTATAGGAGGTTCACTGAGTTGCGGCGACCCACCAAATGTAAGCCTGTCAGATAGGGATATGGCTGCAGTTGACATCATGCACCATGTGGGAAATTGCAGTTTTTTTTTCTTCACACCGCTATAGTTTAGTCTTTATTTCTAAAAGATTTTGTTATTCAGATCGTATTATAGCATTATCTTCATCACT
Organism: Coenobita brevimanus; assembly: GCF_032717465.1. NCBI lineage: Eukaryota > Metazoa > Arthropoda > Malacostraca > Decapoda > Coenobitidae > Coenobita > Coenobita brevimanus. The sequence continues at coordinate 21,764,754 of NC_137033.1, forward strand.
ATTTTTCTTCAGCGTGAGATCGTACTTCTTAAATTTATTTTATTCTTGCTACCTCCAGACCACCTTAATCTTCATTGGGTACACTTTTCGAACTGGAAGGGGTTAGATATATCATTAATTAATCCCTTCAAAATGCTCCAACCCCAGCGAAAGGGTTACCAACTTCGTTAAATATACATTACCAGATGCAAAAGTATCGAGAGTATATAAACTCGTGTGGATGACAGGTGAGTGAAAGCTTGTCAGGTGAACATTTTTCTCATCATGCAGCAAACGTTTGAGAGGAATTGCAGGCTTCATTTTTTTTTCTGTTCATGTTATTCTTTGTGTAGAATATCCTGTGATACAAAAACTGTATTCATGTATGCAGGTGTTCCAGAGCCAGGGCTTCATGTGCATCAACAGATCATAGTATATTATATAGTTTCAGATGCTTATGTATAAGAATAATGACTGATATCAATAGGAAACAAACTTGCAAAGTCGCAAGTAGGATCGGAAATGAAATATTTATATAAAGGAAAAATACGTGTATTCCCTGATGCTTGTGTACACACACACACACACACACACACACACACACACACACACACACACACACACACACACGCAGGCACGCACGCACGCACGCACTCACGCACGCGCGAAAACAAATAAATACACTAGTTAATGTAACAGAAGAGGCAAAAAATATACATAACAGAAAGCAACAGAGAGAACGGTGCAAATATTGAACCCCCGTTACCAGGAATTACAGTAGCATCATTAAGGCACAGCAATTAAATCCAGTAATGAAACCTGCCCGCGTCGCTCAGTGCACTTTTTTTTTTTTCCGAGTTATGCGTCTATTCCCATTAAACTTTCACACTATATTTTTGGGACTCGGAACTTGTCGCAAGATAATTCATATAATAATTGTGTCGATGTCGTCCTCCATCTGTTCGTGGTAAATTTGTCACCCTCAGGGTCTTTTGTCTCACTGTCGGCTGAATAAAATCGTCTGGCGCTGCATGAAATGGAATGCTAGAGTTGTCATGACCGTGAGAGAGTTACATCGTTTCACTGCATTCTGTAACAATAATAAATGTATTTAAACGTAACAACATAGTCTTTCTGTAACGAAGCTCCCTTGTAATATAATGCCTTGGAATAATGTCACAGAAAAAGTCATGTTTCTAATTATTCGTCCTCCCTTTTAATGGCATTTTCTTTTATATCTGAGGACATCCAGTGTATCACTGAAGAATATATGTAAATAACTGGAGTGAAGTGTTGCCTTTTTAATGCAACTCTTTTTTTTTTTATGTAAGTTATGTTTATACCGAGTCTCTTCTCATTTTAGTACTTCAAGACATTTTCCCTGAAGCTTTACTTGCATGTGTCACCGAGTATTACATTTATACAATTGTTGTGAAATGTGCTTGCTCTTTAATGAAGCCCTATTATGAGACCTTGTAAAATGTAACTTAATTATACATGTAGGTGCACCCTTGATGTGCAGAGTATGTGAGTATAACAGTTAAATAGGTTAATTGTGTTTTTTAGCTGTTGTATAAGTCAAGACCCATACAAGGCACATACGGTGCAAATAAACTCTAAGAAACTGCATAATGGAGAGCTGACATTCTCTGATTAACCATTTCTCTATGATGTTGCATTAGTTCAGTTTATTCTTGCTGCTTTAGACCATATTGTTCAGCTGAGGAAGGAACTTTCGTCTTGAAATGAGTAAGAATGGCTGTATCCACGTCTTCCCAGTTCAAAAAGTTTCACCCAAGTAGAGTAGAATTCTTTGAGGGTAGCAAAATTAAAAACATTATCGAACGGAAGGGCCTGACCACGTCACAATGATCACGTCTTTCGTTTTCGATCTTGCTGCTTTCAGAGGAGTTTTATCAGTTTAGGGGTGACTTTTCCAACTGGAGGCTTAGTCACATCATTAATTAAGCATTTTGCTCTTACGGGGCACCCCTAAGCTGAATAAAATTGTCTGAGGGTGGCAAGGAAGAAGATTACAAGACGATCTGTGACAGAGTGGTTACAGTCATAGGGAAGAATGGGTCACTAGGCCAAGGCAAAAATGAATGAAACGACAAGATGTGATTAATTCGTTCTGTCATATTTAATGGCGTGTGTATGCTCCTTTACTGCTAGCATCAGACGGTTTTTTTTCGTTTGTAGACTTTGAAAGAGCTTGATGTACCTTTCATTAATGTCTTCATTATTTAAATTAATGTTCCCTGAGTTGAGTGAAATCGTCTACTGATAGGTGGAATATAATATACAAATAAGTCATCGAACTGAAGAGATTAAAAGGTTATAAACCCCAGGTACAAGCCAGAGCAATTGCACTGAGTAATGAAATCGACAATCTAGTCAAGTAATTCTATTTTACCACTTTCCAGGAAATAGAATACAGTTTATTGCCGACTATAAAAATTACTCTGAAAATGTTGCGTAACCTCGTCATGTTATCGGGGGTTTTCATCACCTAACCGGATATGACAGAGTCCACCCGAGGATTGTATCTAAAAATACCAGTACAACCTACGCGTTTTCTTTATTTTGCTAGTCTGTATTGACTAAAATAAAAGCAGTCTGTTCAAGCATATGTGTGTGTAAAGGACAAAATGATACTCGTCCAAGTGATGTGCGATATCTTAATGCTTTGAAATGAGATGATAAACAAGGTAGCTTGACTGATGTTATTGAGATGAAAAGAGACCAGAGGTATACATTTCGATAAATGTAGCGATGATGTATTTATTTCCCTTTTGCTTTCCTTCCTTTAGCACTAACACAGGATTTCAATTGATTCTTGCTACCACAGGAAAACAGATTACCAGATGGCTTGATAATGTATGAATCTAACTCCTTCAGGTCGAAAAACATATCTCGACTGAATTGAAAGGACAGTTTAAAAATCAAATCACCATTTATTTCATATATATTTTTTTTTTTTACGCTGAAGGAAGAAACTGATGACAAGAAACTAGTGTACTGCATCCTTACTTTGATATAGCTTTAGCAGTAAAACCTGGATTGAAGAAAAAGAGCGTCGGCATGAGTTTTGCCTTAGTAAATATACTGCTAACTTTATCTGCCATTTTTCCTCACCAAGCAGTTTTTAACGAATTACGGAGGCTTGGAAACAGTCACAGCCTCTTCACCTCGAGGACATCATTTTTATTATATTCATACTACCACCGGACGATTACATGAAGCTTAGAAAGATGCAATTGACTGTGAAAATTAAAAAAAAAAAAAAAAAAAAGACTGATTTCACGCCCATGATGCATCGTTCCAGGGCTGACCATGGCATATATTTTCCCTGCTGAGGAAGATCCATAACATGTTTTAATACGACCGGCGACAGAGAGAGAGAGAGAGAGAGAGAGAGAGAGAGAGAGGCAGGCAGACAGACAGTTAGACAGACACTGACGGAGTGTGTGTATTATTTATGGTTGCAAGTGAGTGCGTGTGTGGGAGGGACTTTGTTCCAGCTTGGTTTTGTGTGTGTGTGTGTGTGTGTGTGTGTGTGTGTGTGTGTGTGTGTGTGTGTGCGTATGTGCGTGTGCGCGCGCGTTTCGCCCACCTCCCAGCCACCTCATCAATCATTGCTTTTTGTCCCATCCATTTTTCGGTGTAAAGATGCCTCACTTTGGAAAATGGATTAAGGTGTCAATTACTTCGGTGGGTGCGTTGGAGAGAGAGAGAGAGAGAGAGAGAGAGAGAGAGAGAGAGAGAGAGAGAGAGAGAGAGAACAAGACTAAGAGGCAGGGCAAGGAAGGGTAAGTACCGTGTCTCTCCAACTCTCACAAACTTTGATCTTTTTTCTTCCGGGGTACTTGGTATGGAAGGCGATATATCTAACACGTTGCTGGGAGAGAGAGAGAGAGAGAGAGAGAGGAGGGGGATGGAGGAAAGGTGAGAGAATTATGAACAGGAGAGGAAAAGCTTGACACGTGCGACAGAATGAAGTGAGTAAGATAAAGGGGAAAAAACGCAGAGGCACAAAGAGGAGAATAGTCCATCTTTTTTTTTTTTTTTTTTTTTTTCACCGGCGTTCCTATTGCACTTAAATGAGACAAGGAGAAAGACAAGGGAGATGTATTTTTATTTCATTCGTCTGGTTTCAGAATATACCGGAAAAAGAGAAAGATCGGAACAGGCAGAGAAAAGTAATGGAGCAAATAAATGACTGAAAATACGAACGAAAATAAGAGAAATAAAGAGATACTACGGTAGAAGACACTGCAAAGAAAACTAATGCCAGGATGAAACACCTAAGTTTGTCCTTATCTTTCCTCCACAACCCTCTTTTTATTCACTCATTTCCTGTCCCTTTCCCTCAGATTCTTATCCTTTCCTCGTATTTTCATGTCTCCTTCATCTTCTCATCTCCAGCATCATTGCTTCCATCCTCGCATCCCATTTTTTCCTTCCCTCCATAATCCACTCTTTCCGTCCATAGCTATTATCCTTTCCCTCACCTTCTCCTCCTTCTCCCTTAAATCTGCATCTATTTTATCTTCTCTGTGCAATGTCCCTGTATGTCTTTCTTCCCTCTGACCTTACCCAACGTTCTCCCCCTTTCTTCTCTACAGTTTTCTATCTGCCTACTCAAATTTTCTCCCTTCCTCCTTTATCCCAAGTCTTTTTCACCTCCCCTCTTTAATATCCATCCATCCCCCCCCCTTTCTCTCTCTCTCCCTCCACCTCACTTTCTCCTCTTTCCACCTATTTCCACCATAGCATTCTTTCCATCCATCTAGTTTCTCCCCGTTACTAGTTTCTCCAAACTTACTTCATCTTCTCCTAATATCACTCAACAGTTTCACTCTACCCGTCCCTTCTTCCCACCTTCTTTTCCTTCCTACTCTACACCTCTCTTTATACTCACCCATATAGGCCTATATTACCTCTGCCCTTTAGTTTCCTCCTTTCGTTATTTCAACCTCTGTATTCCTCCATATCTTTTTCCCTTTTCTCCCTCTATCCCTCTCTTTCCTCCTTTCCTCTCTCTCCTCCACTCCCACTCCTTCAGTCACACCAGCTAACCGTCACCTCACAGGCCGTGTATCTCCATTCTCTCCCTCCCTCGCCCTTCCTACCTCTCTCCTCCCTTCTCCTAAATTTTCCTTTATTTACTTGAAGTTGCCGGTATATCAGATGTTTTATTTCCATTCCTTCCTCCGCCTCCTCTTGCTGCCTGGGTGTCCCCCTCCTCCTTCTCCTTCTGCTGTACCCTCTTCTTATTCGCTCTTACACATTGCTTCAAATCTCAAACTCAGCAGTATTTTTTCCACACTCAGTTCCAGACTCAGCACATCTCTTACACCCACCCTACCCCCAACACAGTACGTCTTTCCTGTTTACCTCTTCAGCTTTCCTTTCTTCCACCTAATCTCCAATACAGCATGTCTTTCATCCACCCAGTCTCCAACCCAGCTCGTCTTCATCCACCCAATCTCCAACACAGCACGTCTTTCATCCACCCAATCTTCAACACATCACGTCTTTCATCCACCTTGTCTCTAGCATATCATAACTTTCATTAAACTTCATCTTCAACACAGCACGTCTTTCATCCACCTCCATCAAACATGACACGCCCTTTATCAATCTCGTTTCCAACACAACACGTCCCTCAAACACATATTGTAGACCGTACCTCCCACACCCTCACTCCCAGTTAAGCTCCCTCCCAAACCTACGCTACTGTTCTCACTTTTTCAGTTCCTCTACCAACCAGCCACTACTGAGATACACATACGTTCTTTCTCCCCATATCCTGCTTATCCCTCTCTTCACCACATATTCCTCCCTTGCTGTGTTACCTCTCCCTAATCTCCCACACCTCATCCCTTCCCCTTCCCCATACAACCTCTTTGCCATTTGTCTCTTCAGTTGGACGACGTATTTCAGTTTCATTTTTGCGCTCTCCTTAGGATTATATTAAGTTCAGGAGAGACTTTTCGAACTGGATGGGTTTGACATAGCTTTCAAAATCCCCTTCTCTGGTGAGATGTTTCCCAGTCTGAATATAATTGTCTTGTTATAGGACGATTAAATAAAAAATTGCGTCCCCGGATCGAGAAACTTTACCCCTTTGTCCAGCCCCCTTCCCTTCAACCTGCTTCTCCTTTCGCTTCTCTTCTCCTCAGACTCCTTTCCTATCCCCGTCCTTCCCCTCATACTCCTACCCACTCCCTTCCCTTCCCTTAACCCCTTCATCCAGTTCCCTTCCCTTTAACCTTCTTTTCCTTTCCTCCTTTCACCACAGACTCCTTCCCTGTCCCTTCCCATGCCCTTATATTCCCTTCCCTTTTCCTCCCTGCCTTTCAGACGCCTCCCTCTTTCCCTCCCTTCCCCTTCCTCTTTCCTTTCCCTTCCTCCAGCCCCTTTCCCGTCATCACCACAGCAAGGACGATAAAGCCCCTATGATAAACGGTGCCGGAGATGAGAATTCCGTCTACCGTTTCCTGAAGGCGGATGGCTGTTCGGAGGGAGAGAGAGAGAGAGAGAGAGAGAGAGAGAGAGAGAGAGAGAGAGAGAGGAGGGAGGGCGGGATGCTGGGAAGAGGGGGCACAAAAGTTAACAGCAATAAACATGAGCAGAAATTCAACAACCCCTTTTCACCCCTCCCCCTCACAGTCCTCTACACACACACACACACACACACACACACACACACACACACACACACACACACACACACACACACACACACACACACACACACACACACACACACACACACACACACACACACACACACACACACACACACACACACACACACACACACACACACACACACACACACACACACACACACACACACACACACACACACACACACACACACACACACACACACACACACACACACACACACACACACACACACACACACACACACACACACACACACACACACACACACACACACACACACACACACACACACACACACACTCTTTCTCTCTCTCTCTCTCTCCTCTAGATTCTATTGCACCTCTCCCTCCTCAAATTTCAAGACATCCCCATCATTTTTCCCCACAAATAGCATCCATATACCCTTTTGCATTTCCCTCTACATTTTCTTTTCCCACAAATGTTTCCCATACTTGATTATAGTCCCAGTTATTATCACATCATGGTGACATCAAACCAGTATAAATCACACCCCTAACGCACACCACTAGTACATCACACAGTAAGAATCACACCACTAAGATATCACACCAATATAATCATCATAGCAGAAAGAATGTTACCACCAGTACATCATGCCAGCCAAAATCACAGAACCAAGGCATCACACCACTAGCACCATCAGGACATAATACCAATTAGCATTACACCACTAGGGCATCTTGCCAGTAAGAATAATATCACCAGAATACGAAACCATTAAGATTCATACCACCAGGACGCCGCACCACCAACACCACCCAACACAACACCAGGAAGAGTCACACCATTAAATCTCACTAATGTATCACTCGAGCGAAATTCCGACTCCTGAAACCCGGCCAACGCACAGTCTTATCTCCCACCTGCTCCCGACACATTTCTGTATACCTTTGTTTCCAGTCTCAGTCACCTCCCCACAACTCCCTCCCTCAGTCTGTTCTCCTCGACCCCTCCCTCCCTCAATCTATTCCACTCGAGCCCTCCCTCCCCACTTGTCTTCATATCCACACACCTCACCCCACACCCTCCACTCTCCTCCCACACCATCCCCACATTCTACACACTTTCTCCAATTCACATCCCACCCAGGCACATCTGTCTTCACCGCTCACACCCACACCTCATCCCCACATAATGCTCCACCCCTTTCACCCTCAGCGGCCCCTTCACTCTCCTCAGCGCCCCCCTCACCCCGATCCGCACCCCTGCTGAGTCTTCGTTAGTGTTAATGCAGAGTGGCGTTGTCAGAAGGCTGTAATTTGCCTCTGAGTGTCGCCAGATCATGTTATTCTCTTTGATATTTTGCTTTTTTCTTCTTTTTTGTCTAACCTTGTAGTTTCTCTCTCTCTCTCTCTCTCTCTTTGTCTCTGTATGTTTTATGTATAAGTGATTTAGAAGTTTTTTGCTTTTTTTTTGTGTGTGGGCTACTTTTTTACTTAATATTTTTAGTTCTCTCGTTCGCTTTGGTATCCTTGTGTGTGTGTGTGTGTGTGTGTGTGTGTGTGTGTGTGTGTGTGTGTGAGACATCCATCGTTATTATCACCACAGTTACATAATTACCACTACCATTCCCCTCATGATCACCAGTTACTCGATCATAGTCATTTGAGATCATCATTGTCATCATCGCCATCATCTTTACTAGCTCCATCAGTAGAATCATCATCATCATCAAAAATCGTCACCATCATCTTTACTAGCTCCATCAATAGAATCATCATCATCATCAAAAATTGTCATCATCATCGTCAACCTCATCATCATCACAACCATCCCCCTAAGCACCACAAAATCACCACCATCATTCCTGCATTACCACTATCGTGATCAGTGCCACCACCATCACGTTTCCAATCATCCCCTCATCATTCTTCCTTCTCTCCATGACGTGGCTGATTGAATGCTCTCTCTCATCACCTGCCTGCATGCATAGAAGATGAGGAAAGATGATGCACGCCTTCATCTTTCAGCATTGCATCTTATCCAGCCACACATCCTTCCTACTCCGGTATGTGATCGATGGGTGGAAAGCGAGAGCGGGTGGGATCGATATTTTAATTTATTTCCTTTATTTGTGCATTTAGAACGTTTGTTTCAGTTGATACATTGAGAGAGAGAGAGAGAGAGAGAGAGAGAGAGAGAGAGAGAGAGAGAGAGAGAGAGAGAGAGAAAGAAAGAAAACAGATTTATCTTTTCTTCCCTGATAATTCGTCGGGCTCTAAATGAAAGAAATACGAGAGAAAAAGGTGTTTCTTTTATAGTTTAAAATGGAGAGAGAGAGAGAGAGAGAGAGAGAGAGAGAGAGAGAGAGAGATTCTTCCCCTCACATTCCCTTGGCCTTAAAATGAGGATGAGAGAGTGAGAGAGGGATGTTTTTCTTCACGCTTGTCTGGTCTTGAGATAAAGTCGAGAAAACATGAGACAGTGAGGCCAATCTAATTTTTGCCTTCTTTCTTCTTATATTAGACAATGAGAGAGAGAGAGAGAGAGAGAGAGAGAGAGAGAGAGAGATTATTCATAGATTCGTTATGTGGCTGTAAAAGATACTGAGCAGAGCATCGCCTTGGTACAAAAACATAGTGGACCGGCCGACTAATTCTGAAATAAACAGGAAGTATCTTTACGTAAATGAGAGAGAGAGAGAGAGAGAGAGAGAGAGAGAGAGAGAGAGAGAGAGAGAGAGAGAGAGAGAGAGAGAGAGACAGACAGACAGACAGACAGATAGACAGACAGATAGACAGACAGAGACAGATAGACAGACAGGCAATTTATCAGTGTGTGTGTGTGTGTGTGTGTGTGTGTGTGTGTGTGTGTGTGTGTGTGTGTGTGTGTGTGCGCGAGAGAGAGAGAGAGAGAGAGAGAGAGAGAGAGAGAGAGAGAGAGTGCGTGCTCCCCTACACGCGTGAACTGCAATACACATAATATAATCGCTGTTTATTCGTCCATTGATATATTTTTCATTGTCCCTTTCATCACGGAAGGCTTTTCCTAAACTGAATGAAATCGTCTGGTGATAGAAAGATTTAACTCTTACATTATCGGAACGAAGCAATTAACCCTTTCAGCACCTTGACGTATATTTGCAATTTAATTTTACCGCCACCAGACATTGCAAAGTGGTTGGGTAAAATGGGCCAGAAAGAAGCCTTGGAGTAACAGGATCTAATAAGGTTATTTTGGCGGACAAAGGTGGCCGGGAAGGTGCCATTAAGAGCGGTATTGCCGGAGATATAAGTCCATTAGAGACCTTAGTGTTTAATCCCGCCTGCCCGCCTTCTTTTGTTACCCTCACTGAAACTCGCTGCGTCTTGGCATGTTGTTTGGGGTTTTATCTTTTGGAATATTTATTTTAATGTATTTTCCGTGTGCTGGTATATATATCTTTCTGCTGTTTTTTTGTTTTGTATTTTTTTACATTTATTGATTAGATTTGCTAGATTACCCACACACACACACACACACACACACACACACACACACACACACACACACACACACACACACACACACACACACACAAAATCCCCCACTCACCCTATTCATGTCACCAGAAAATCCCCTAAACCCCCCCCCTCCCCTTTTTATTTTCATTATTCAGAATTTACTGCACGTGTTCCAATATTGGTTCTTTAGTCGCGACTTTAGCCCTGTTCCCCCTCCACTTGTAAAATGATGGAGTTGCTTATTTGGGGGGGCTTTGTGTGTGTGTGTGTGTGTGTGTGTGTGTGTGTGTGTGTGTGTGTGTTTTATGTATCAGATGCAGAAAATAGGCATACAGTCGGTTACCTGGAGCCAGCAGTCCTTAGTTGCATCACCTGTTGACGACACCACATTGTCAACTCTGAATACTTGGATGCTAACACCAATCCATCCTTACTGAAACATGGTAGAGCGATTTCATTCAGAGCTGGTTTGCTGGTATTAGTAAGAGTGTTTATATGACATGCTGAAGACTGAACTCTGATCGTATAGTCAGGATTCATCTCTGCTATACTTCGGTTCCACTTGTATATATGTTTGTATTGTTTCCATTTGTTTTTTTTTCTTTTCTAAATTCTTTATACCCACTTCCTGTTTTAATTTACCCACCAGTCTCTCTTCTTTTTACTTTCTTTATTGGATTCTGTCTGTCTGTCTGTCATATTTCGTTCTCTACGTCTTTTTTTGAGCACATCTTTCACATTTTTCTACTTTGCTTCTTCTTTTTCCTTTTATTTGGTTTCTTACAACCTCTATCGTGTAGTTGTATTTCGTACTTTACATTTTTCTGTTAGTATCTCTGTTTATTGGTCTGTCATATATTTTTTCAACTTTGCATCTTATGTGCCTGTCTCTTCCATTTTTTTCCCTGCCTGTCTGTCGTATTTCGTTCCTCACGCCTTTTTTTCTGTATTTGTGTCTTTGTCTCCATGTTACATTTTTCTACTATGCGTGTTATAAGTGCCACTTATTTTCTGCATGTCTTTCTGTTTGTTCTCTTGTCTACCTGTTAAATTTTGCTCCTCCCCTTTCACCAGGCTCCATATGTGTCTGTCTGAACATGGATTCAGCTTGAATGACCATTTCGAATCTTTTCAGACCCAGACATTAAGATTTTTTTTTTCTGTGAGCACAAAAATAATTCACAGTAAATAGTCTCTCACAATCCCGTCTCTCTCATTTCAGGTATGTGGCTTCCCCGCCCTTGAGTGAGCTTGTGTGGTGTCTCTTAAGTGAGGTAAGTCAGGAGTCAAGAGTCAGAGTGGCTTGTGGAGAGAGAGTGAGAGAAACAGAGAAAGGGAGATGCTGATAGTTGGCAGAATAGGGAAGGATAAAACGTTCTGTCTACCCTGTGGTGTGATGTGGTGTAGCGTACCGTGTTGTAGTGTGGTGTGGTGTGATGAGATCTCATGGTGTGATAAGGTGTGGTGGTGTGTGTATGTGGTATGACCTGCTGTGGTGTGCTCTGGTTAAGTGTGGTAGGGTTTGGTGGTGTGATGTGGTGGTGGCATGTTGTGTGGTGACATGTGGTTTTTGTGTGGTGTGGTAAGGTCAGTCCTCAACGCCACCGCACCATCTCCCCGTGTCCATAAAACTCAGGCGATACGTAGACAAAGATTGGAAACCCATCTCGGGCCCACCGCTTGTCACCGTGCCTCTGTGTATGTAGATGTGCTGGCCTGTGTGTGTGTGTGTGTGTGTGTGTGTGTGTGTGTGTGTGTGTGCTTTGAAGTGTCTGTTTGTTCGTGGGAGGTAGTTTGTTTTTATGTGCATAGGAAGGCGTGTGTTCTGAAATATTTGTGTACAGTATGTGCGTGGCCTCTTATTCTCTGCATATACTGTATGTGCGTGCGTGCGTGCGTGCGTGCGTGTGTATGTGTGTGTGTGTGTGTGTGTGTGTGTGTGTGTGTGTGTGTGAGAGAGAGAGAGAGAGAGATAAAAACACCTTTATTTATTTTCAATGCTTGTGACCTGTGTGCCCGCGTGTTTGAAAATTTTCTCTTTTTATTTGCATGAATGTCTATGTAAATGAGCGCATACATGTTTCATTCTTTTACGTGTTCATGATTGTGTGTTCAGGTGCGCGTGTATGTATTTGTGGGGCTGGGCTTGTTTTTGTTGATTCGGAATGGGGATATATCTATTTTCAGCCACAGATAAATATTTTTGCGCTGATATCACGGAAGGATTGAAAAGATTAATACTGTATATTTGTGTATTCGTTATATATGTGCGTTTGTGGCTGTGGATATGAGCTCTAATTTTGTGTGTGTGTGTGTGTGTGTGTGTGTGTGTGTGTGTGTGTGTGTGTGTGTGTGTGTGTGTGTGTGTGTGTTTCCACCAGCAGGAATTAGCGAGCGAGTTGAATTCTCAGATGAGAGTCGACGTTATGCATGAGTCTGTCTGCCTGTGTGTTCTGGGATTCAACTTCATTTTACACAACTCAGAAATTGTTTAAATCGCGGTAAAGTCAGTCACCTAATTATGTTCCCGCCTATTCCAGAAAATACTTCTCTAAAACCTCTTGTATATTTTTAGTTACTTTTGCTTCTGTAATGCAGTAGAAAATCTGACAAATTATTTTCGTACTTAAGGAGACATCGCATTAGTATAAAGAAAGCGTTGGTCATAGATGTTATTGTTAGTATTTTTTAAAGTATATGTTCCGAGAACTATGTTTTGAATAGAAATGTGAAAAAGTTGATAGAAGAATTCCCTTTAGCTGCTTTTCTACCAGAGTTTTCTTTATCATTATAAGAACCATATGAATAATATACGCGGGAATAATATTGTTTAATATGATATATTAATGTGCAAGGAACTGTGGTATAAAAGCTCATAATACTACCTTGTGTATAGTATGTTAAAACTACACAGAAATAACATACAAAAGAATAATGCCGTGTATTATGCTGAATAACTCGTTAGTTTTGTAAGTTACCAAAAAGGCTATGACTGCAATCTGTGCTGATATAAAAACCACCTGAATATCATATAAGAGGGATAAGATATACTGTGAAAAATCAATCGCTAAGGAACTGTGCTACACAACCTTCCCATGTCTGGAGAATGCTACCCGCTGTGATATGCATCGCAGTCCAGAACTAGGTACCTGAGTGTAAGTTATGCACACCTGCAGTTTCTCACACACACACACACACACACACACACACACACACACACACACACACACACACATGGATACATACGTATTTACACACATGCAGAAAATCGTATGCAAACATATCCTCACAGTCTCTCTCTCTCTCTCTCTCTCTCTCTGAAAAATGAACAACGAAGAGGAAGAGAGGTAGACAAGAAAGAACGCAACTACCTCGAGGGCCCCCTTTAAGAATCACCGTGATCACCTTGATGTCCTCAGTTGACGGCATTCTCTCTCTCTCTCTCTCTCTCTCTCTCTCTCTCTCTCTCTCTCTCAAGTATACACGACAGCAAACAAACCACCACCGCCACAGCAACCCCCTACCCCTTTACGAATAACCCTAATGTCCTCAGTTGACGGCCTAGATAAACCTCCTGCCCCCCTGCCCTGTTCCACGCGGCCACGCCACACATCTGCCGTGGTGTGAAGGGAAGGGGAGCATTTCTCGCTGGGGGTGTTATGGGAGACAGCTAAGGGGAATGGGGAAGTGGAGGCGGGGTAAGAAGTTGGAAAGAGAGAGCATGGTGGAATGGAGTATGTGACACAGAGTTGAGAGTAGGAAAAGACCAAAAAGAATAGTAGGGCAGATGACACTTTTGAGGTGTGTGTGTGTGTGTGTGTGTGTGTGTGTGTGTGGAGAGAGATACTATACTCCATTTTTTTTTTACTGAGGCGAAGATGCACTTGACAGGTTGATGATGACTGGCTGAATGTAACATGTCCAAAAAATATTTACTATCCCAAGTTTCCCCCTCAGATATTTGTTGTCAGTTAATAATGGTACATTATGAAGTAATGTTGCATTCAGCCATTAATCACCAATCTGTCAAGTTCATCTTCGCCTCGATAAAAAAAATGGAGTGTAGGAGGCAAGAGGGAGTAGGGAAGGTAAAAAAAAAAGAAAGTTTTGTGAGCGAATATGGGAGGTAAGGAAGGAGTTACAAGGGAGCAAGAGAGATAGGAAAGAAAAATGTCAAGTCGGAACTAGGTATATATATTCCACGTTTCGCTGATTCAAGAAAAAATAAACTAGTGTTATATACCAGTTAAGTCCGATGATTTGGTTCAGCTGAGAGTAAGTCTTAGGAGGCTGAGAGTGTTAAAACGAAGGTTAACTGTATATGAAATAAAAACTAATTGAAATGTGTACTGGTAATCATACGAAGATTTGAAACGAAAATTTAGGGCAAAAATATAGTAGTTCTTTAATAAAGGAAACCAGATAAATATACTGATTACTGAAATATCATAAATTCTAATGCATGGACTCATGGATAATTAGGGGTGAACAGAAGTTATGGAAAGGAGCATCTGTTGCATAATACTAATATGGAAAGAGGAAATTCTAGAAATGGAAAATGGTGAACCTTGACAAAGAGGGTACCTGGGGACACTATAACAGAGCAGAAATGCGAGATGTAAATAAACGTACTGTGCGTAAACTGAAAATACATGAAACAGGGGAGAAAGAAGCAGTCTGATGTGGATGAAGTGAAGGGGAGGAAGAATGGGTGTAGGTGTGGGAAGACGACGGTGATAAAAGATTGATACGTTAACTGGTAATGGTAATAAAACCCATAGTTCGCCGAGTTGAAATCTGAGAGTAATTGAACACATAAAATATCAGGTGAACGAAATAATAAGGATGTAGGCGATGATTAGGATTATATTTAATGCATTTACCATGAGCACAAGTAAACACATTAAGTGAATTTGATATTCATGCACGAGGAGAGGGAGGAAAGGAAGTGATGAAGGGTGAAGGGAGGAAAACGAGAAATGCGATCGTGTGAAAGTAGAAAATGTAGAATTGTGGATGCACCAGTGAGGCTGACAGAGTGTGGGAGGAAGGAGAGAAAAAAATTGTGGGATGAGGGAGGAAAAGCTTGATGGGAGGAAATAGAGAAAGATGAGAATGTGAGATGAAGAAGATAAAAACAGCAAAGGATATTTAATGTTCAAAATCAAAGCCAGAATGTGGGAAGAATGAGTTAGAGAGAGGAGGAGGGGGGAGTGATGAAACAAAGAATGAGGAAAAAATTTTCTTTTTTTTTTTTAGTCTCCAGATTGTTCCATTAAACATACGGGAAATATTTCGAACTGAGAGGATGAGATATGACTTAATTTAACTCTCCACTGTTAGGGATCCTTTTGTAACAGAATCGCCTGGTCGGAGCCTAATTGACGTCCTCGGTTTGAAGGGGTTTATAAGACATGACCCTTAAGTTCTTTCATTGTCGGGAAAACTAAGTACTTCAGTGACTTTAAATTTATTTTTGCGCCCTTCTGACAGTTTCATTTCCATTCAAGAGAGATTTTTCGAGCATGATGAGTTAGCCATCCCCTTTGTTAGTCCCTTCAGTACAAAAGATATTTCCGAAGTAAAATAAAAACGTCTGGAAGTAGTAAGAATAAGCTTACTTAGTCATAAGCATATGACGTTATCGTACCAGTGTTAAATTCTTTCTTCAGAGAAACAAAACTTGCATGTACTTAGTCTTGTGAATGTCTGGAGATGGTGGAGGTAATAGTAACTGAAGAGTGGTGGTGGTGGTGGTGATGATGATAGTGAGTTTGAAATGAGTGTAATTGGTGGTGGTGGCGATGGTGAGTTTGAAATGATTTTGAGTGGTGGTGGTGATGTTGATGGTGGATATGAAATGATTGTGAGTGGTGTTGGTGGTGAGTTTGAAATAGTGATGAGTGGTGGAGGTGGTTGTGGTGGTGGTGAGTGTGAAATGACTGAGTGGTGTAGTGGTGGTGTTGATGGTGGTGGTAGTGGTGGGTATAAAATGATTGTGAGTGTTGGTGGTGATGGTGGGTTTGAAGTGATTGAGAGTGCTGGTGGTGGTGGTGGCGGTGGCGGTGGTAGTGAAAATGGCAAAAGGTTACGATGCTGATATGGCTGGCTGGTGGTTGTAATGTAGGTGGTGGTGGTGAGAATGGTTGATGGTCTTCATGGTTGGGGTGGGGATAGGAATGGTCCATGGTCTGCGTTGGAAATAATTGATAGCTGCCGTGGTGGTGGTGGTGGTGGTGGTGGTGGTGGTGGAAAGTCCTGGTGGCAGTAATGGTGGCAGTGTTTGGAATGTCCGATGGTTGTAATAGTATCTGTGAGAGAAATTTTTAATGGTTGTATTGTTGATGGTAGGAAAGGTTGGTGGTTGTAATGATACTTGTGGTAGGAGTTTTATAATGACTGTAATGTTGGCAGTTATGGTAGGAATTCCTGATGGTCTTAATGTTCGATAGGAATGTGATAGGGGTTCATAGAAAGTGGTGAGAGTGTGGTGAAGCGAGCGACCTCCCCCCCTCACACACACACACACACACACACACACACACACACACACACACACACACACACAGAGGCAGCCCGGCTCTGTGGTCACCAGGTCAACTTTAATGCTGCTTCACCCACTGCATCTGTCGGGTTGGCGAAGGGGAGGTGAGGGGAGGGGAAAGAAGGAGATGATGGGTTGGAGGGAGGGAGGGAGGGAAGCAGGAGAGAGGGAGGGAGGGAGGGAGGAGAAGGATGGAATCAGAGAGGGAGGAGAGATGTGTGTGTGGGAGAGAAGGGAGAGAAGGTGATAGGTGGAAATGGGGTGGGAACTAGAGTGATTGGAGAGAGGATGCGAAAGGATGGAAAGGGAACTAGGGGGAGAGATCAGTGGATGTAAATGCTGATAAGTGGAAGTACTGGAAAGTGGATGTAGATGATGGGTAGATCGAAACAAGGGAGGGAGGGATGGTAGGGAGCGACGGAAGGAAGGAGGGAAGGGAAGGAAAGGGAAGTGGGAGGGGAGAAGTGAGAGGGGGAGACATTGTTGGGGGGAGGGGAAAAAAAAAAATTGGTGAGTGGAATAGGAGGATGAGTGGAAAGGGGACGGAGGGAGGGAGGAAAAGGATGGAGAGGGAAGTGGGAAGGAAGAAAATGACTGGTGGATGTGGAAAGGAATAGACGTAAATGGTGAGTTAGAAGGGAGAGAGGAAGAGGCCTGGCAAGTGGGAAAGGATGAACAAATGGGAGAAGTTGGAAAAGGGATTGGGGATGATGAAGGGTGTGGAGTAAAAAGGTGTGTGGAAAAGAAAGGAGAGTGATCAGGAAAGGAGAGAGAAAGGTAATGGGTGAAAACAGAGAGAGGCAAGAGGTATGGGGGAAGATGGGTGATGGCTGGATGGGAGAAACAGAAGAGGACAGCAGGACGAAAGATATAGGGAAACAGGAAAAGAAGGGGAGTTGAAAAGAAAAAGAATGGAAATATATAGGAGTGCAGGGAGAAAGATGAGAGAGGAAGAATTCATGGATGGAAAGCAAGTGATAAAGAGAATAGACAAAAATTAGAATAAAATGGGTGGGAGGAGGGAGTAGAGGTGGAAAGGAGGAGGGAGGGGGGAGGGAAAAGGGGAGTATCAATATTAAAAATAATGAGTGAAGAGGGAAATATATATATATATATATATATATACAGTATATATATATATATATATATATATATATATATATATATATATATATATATATATATATATATATATATATATATATACAGTATATAATGGGTGAAAAGGGAGATATTAAACGAGGAAGAAAGACGGTGAGTGGACGGAAGTGGATGAAGGAAAAGGAAGAGGTCTGATGAGAAGAGAGGGGGGGGAAGAAAGGAAGGAAGGGAAAGGGGAAGAGGAGAGGCAGAGTAGGTAATGAAGGGAGGGAAAGGGGATTACCGGAGATACTGAAGGAAAGGAGAGAGGGAAGAGGGAAGGAGGGAGGGGAGTAAGGGACGGAAGGAAAAGGGGGGAGAGGATATAAAGTAAGGTGAAGATGAGATTAAAAAAAAAAAAAAGAGAGAGAGAGAAGGGGGGGGGAAGGAAGAATATAAAAAAAATGTAAGAGAGAATGTAAGAGAGTAGAGAAAAGAAACGGAGGTAAGAGAGGAAGGAGGGGGGAAAGGAGGGAAAGGAGAATGAGATGAAGTTAGGAATAGTGAGTTACAGGGAGTTACAAAGATACACAGACCGAGCAGACCTTGTAGTCCCATCCTGGTGATCCAGCCTTGATGTTAATAAGGGCACACTGACTATAGTTATGTAAGCTTGACAGAGAGAGAGAGAGAGAGAGAGAGAGAGAGAGAGAGAGAGAGAGAGAGAGAGAGAGAGAGAGAGAAAGGATGCGTTTGGTCTTCAGAAGCTTTCGCCACCTCATAGGCAGTACCAGATATTAATTAACTATACGGAAGTTAATACCTGGAGGGAGGAAACTGGGGTGGTTACATAAGGTTTGGTTTGTCAATATTCTGCCTTTCTCTCCTTATTCCTCTCTCTCTCTCTCTCTCTCTCTATTAAATTGTTGTCGACTGCCAGCTAGAGAGGACTACTGAGCACCCAAGATTATCTGAAGAGGCCGAACCAATCAATTTTATGTAAACAGAAACCTCGGAGGATCCCTTGGATTGATGAGTAGTTAATTGAGAGAGAGAGAGAGAGCGAGGGAGAGGGAGAGATCGAGGGAGAGAGAGAGAGTGAGGGAGAGGGAGAGAGCGAGGGAGAGGGAGAGAGTGAGGGAGAGGGAAAGAGCGAGGGAGAGGGAGAGAGTGAGGGAGAGGGAGAGAGGGTAATGTTTAGTTTAAGCAAAGTTGCGTTGAAGAGGACATGAGAGAGGGTACTGTGGTGACGGAGAGAGAGAGACAGACAGACAGACAGACAGAGAGAGAGACAGACAGACAGACAGACAAACAGACCGATAAGATAGACAGACGGACTGACAGACAGTCAGGCTGACAGGCAAATAGTCAGACAGACAAACAAGTAGACGGACGATCGGACAGATAGGCAGACAGAAATCAGAGACACAGTCAGACAGAGACACGCACAGACAGACTCACAGTTAGAGAGACAGAGACAGAACTAGGGTGAGAGAAGCTAAAATTGAAGAGAGTATATGAAGGAGGTTTCAAGTAAAGAAGAATATCAGAACCAGTAAATATTTTGCAACACGTGAGAAGAGGGAAGCCAAATCTGCTGGGAGTGTGTGAGACAGAGAAAGAACAAGCCATTCCTAGCTGCTGTGGCAACACCTTCTCTCTTTGTCCCTCTCTCTGCCCTCTTTCTTTTATTCCCTTCTCTCTTCCCTCTTTCATCAGTCTCTTGTTTCTTCTCCTATTCCCTTTGCTTTGATTTCTCCTTTTACTGCGCAGAGGAAATATTGAATAGTGTATGTCTGTTGTGTGGAAAGGAGAGAGAGAGAAAGAGAGATTTATATTAGAGTAAATAGAGATTTATTTTATCCTTAGCCGCTTCAGTAATATGGCGCCTTTTTTAGCAAGCTGTTATTGCGTCCCAAGGCGATTTTAAACAACTAAGGAATAGTTCTCGTAACTGAAAAGAGGAGGGGGGGAGGGGCAACTCCACTGCCCGGTCACATCAGTGTCACCTCATGAAGACATCCATCTGCACCGCCGTCGTTAAATTAAACGCACTACACATTAGTCTTTTCACTATATTGAGTCGAACCTAAGCTAAAGTGAATTGCTAAGCTGTTAAAAGAATGTAATATGAAACTTCATCATATTATAAAGGGTTAAAAGTACCTGACGACTACCGTTCTTCACTCACATTAACGCCAGACGAGCTTACTTCCAAAGGGAAAAGAGCCGAGGTCCAAGGGGAAGGGTACAAAGAATATGTTTTTAAGTGCAGTCGACGAAATGGGGACCTCACTTTGTGCCGAGAGTGGAGAGGGAAGAGAGTATACAGCATCAGATTTCACGAGAGAGAGAGAGAGAGAGAGAGAGAGAGAGAGAGAGAGAGAGAGAGATGCAGGCATTGTGACAGCCACCAGGGGGAAAATGAAAGTGGAGGAGAAAGTGGAAGAGGAAGTATCAAATTCGAGCGGAAGGGAGGAAAGACAGGGGACGGAGAGGAACAGAGGAGGTAGAGAGAGAGAGAGAGAGAGAAAGAGAGAGAGAGAGAGAGAGAGAGAGAGAGAGAGAGAGAGAGAGAGAGAGAGAGAAAGAAGGGCGTGAGAAGGAGGAAAACACAGGAGGAGAGGGACACACACACACACACACACACACACACACACACGGGGGGGGGGGGTGGAGGTGAGACAGAGAGGATGGAATCATAATGACATGTGCCAGATATTTAAATATGTAAGGGGTAAGAGACAATGAGGTAGGCGGTAGCACACGCGGAAGACGAGAGAGGGGGGAGGAAAATGATGCTGAGAGTTGCAATTAGGGTGAAAACAAGGGGAATGGAAGGGTGCAGATTATGAAATAGGAATGGGAAACTGCTGCCTGAAACGACGGGAGTTCGATCTCCTTCTGGGGCATGAAGCAGATTAATAATTGGGTTTTCTTTGCAACAGATTTGATTGATCGCCGACAAGACTCACCGACATGTAACAAAAAACACCTTCACTAACACCATTACACTTGTCTTGAATGAAACTGCCCTAACTTGCATTCAATATAGATGGTGGGTATTAGCTCCGAATTGGTGACATGTGAAGAGGCGTGGCACTTATAACAGCTGGGTCTCAGGGAACGCTGTGAAATGTGTTCCTTGTGGACACATAAAATGGACTGAAACCAGGGGGGATCGAAGAGTGCAGATAAGCCTTGAAAGAAAAGAGGTGAATGAAAGATTCACACACAGACACACACAGACACACACAGACACAGACACACACACACACACACACACAGACACACACACACACAGACACACACACACACACACACACACACACACACACACACACACACACACACACACAATACAAAAATACCAAAAATGGTGATGTAAATGAAAAGATAAATGAAGCAATAAAACTGAAAAAAAAAGAGTAATGAAACGAGGCTATTGAAAGAGAAAGTGAGGAGAAACGAGGCGATAAAACAAAATGAAAAAAAAAAATCTAAGAGGAAAAATATTAATAAAACGAAATAGAATGTGAGGATTGGTGAAGGAAAGAGAAATTAAAGAAAGAAGGCAGAAGAGGAAGAATTTGATGTAAATTGAAAAAAAAAATGATGAACATTGTTAGAACTACGAGTAGATGGATTGCTGGAAAAAGTGAGGGGTAGAAACCGAGAAGGAAGGAAGATGGCGATGTTGAGGGTGGGCTGAATTAAATTAGAGGTTAATGAAGGGGAAAGGATAGATTAAAGAGGTAGAGGGGGAGGGGAGGAGAATAGAGAGGGAGAGAGGAAAGAAGGGAGATGGAGGGGTAGGGGAGGGGGAGGGTAAGAGGATGAGGGAGCAATGGAGAGAAGGAAGAGGGGAAGGGGGAAAGTAGAAGGGAAAGAGAGTAGTGGAGGAGGAGAGAGAAGTGAGGAAATGTTGGAGAAAGGGAAAGGGAGAGAAGATGATGGAGGATAGATAGGGGAGAAAACAATGGAAAAGGGCAGGGAGGAGTGTCACGGGGTTTTTATAATATCACGGTAATTTTAAAATATATGCTTTAAATATTATTTAAATTGATAATATTCAATAATATTGAAGAGCAGAGACAATGGTTGTCTTGCTACATCAAGCAACGATTACTTTACGTTGGCTTAGCACGATTCTCTGAGAACGAGAATTTATAAACTTCCTCAACAGTACACAGCAGAGACTAATTACTCACAATTGCTGACTTACTGTACTGTTAGCCTCTGGAGAAAGTTACATCACCCCTGACAATAAATAACTAATACTAATAATAATAACATCAGGTTCTTGCTGATGCATTAACTCCTGGCACAACGGATTTTAAGTTAATACAAGACTGGTCTAAGTACCAGTTATGAATAGTAAAACGTTTATGCAAGCTAGGAGCTGTATGGAAAATAAGCTTAATTATGGAGAAATGAAACAAGATTTTTACTCTACATTAAGCTCAAGAAATAGAACTGTTAAATTTATTAATCACAAAAATAAATTCAACATTACATTTCAAATCAAATCAATGAGACGCACTCACTCACTCTCACAAAAGCTAAATACTTACGCCTAGGAAAACACCTTAACTAAGCTCTTAAAACTAGGAAATACACAAAAGAAATACCAGTCGATGAATACTATGTATCACCCGAGGAGTGGGAGGACTTGATACTGTCTCAGTGGAGCCTGGGTGCTAGCGACCTCTCACACTTCTTGGAGCACAGGACCTTTTCTCCGTCACAGCAAACACAAGACTGAATTCAAATAATGTATGGGCAGGAAGCACGAGCCACCGGAAGAAGGCGTGGCTAACGGTTTATGCAAGTAGAGGCGAACGATAAAGAAACAATTGTATCGCTCAGTAGCGCACTTAGTGACGTGCATTAAATCGGTCACTTTTGAAAGTGACGAATTATTTGAAAAGTATACCCCGAAATGGAGAGAGAAACGGTTAACTGAGCGATACACAGTGAGTTTTCCACTAATAGTTCGTGGCTTCTCACAAAAAGAAAATGTCGCGAATTGATTCGTGACATTACGCCCCATGAAAATTAAATCTTTCTTCCTTCAGAAGAAAGATTTCAATATACATACATATAAATCCTAACTCAGTCACACAAGATTCACACTGTGGTGTGTATGCTATCCTGCTACAGGAGAAAGTCGCAGTCGTCAGTGAGCGAAAAAACCTCGTATTTACGTTAATAGAAGCAAGCTTGAGGGAAAAACTCCGTGACGACGGTGAAAATCCTGTACTCAGGTCAAACTGAGCGAAAATTCGCTACATTTACACTGACAACTAATTGTTGTGTAGCGTGGTGTATGTAATACACGGTGTAGGTGTGACAGTTGTAGTGTAACTGTACCTACGTGTAAAATGACATAGTAAATATTATGGCGACGACGGAGGCAGAGGAGAAGAGGCGGCAGCGTGCGGCAGACGATCAGCTGGTCCCGCACAGCAAAACTGCTACACCCATTGCTGAACCTGCAAAACCAATTGAGGTGGAGCATCAAAAGTGTCAATGAGACAAAATTCTTATTAAGTTACAATTACTCTCTCTGCCTAGCAGTCAGTGCTACGACGTACATTCGAGGTCGCCATTAATTATAGCACACAATTATGTTTCGACAAGTTGAGAATCCCTGTGCAAACTCGGGTCTTCCATAGCCTCGAACCACACACGGGTCCTCAACCTGTGCCTCAACCTACAGTACTTATATTAATATCGGAGAGCTGAGAAACCTTGTGCAAACTTGGGTCTTCCATAGCCTCAAGTCGCCTCTGCAGAGTTCTCACTTCCCCCTTAACCTACAATACAATACTTCTATTAGTACCGGGAAGCTGAGAATCCTTCTGCAAACTTGGGTCTTCCATAGCCTCAAGTCGCCTCTCAACTTCCCCTTAACCTACGGTACATATATTAGTACCGGGAAGCTGAGAATCCTTATGCAAACTTGGGTCTTCCATAGCCTCAAGTCGCCTCTCAACTTCCCCCTTAACCTACAATACTTATATTAGTATCGGGAAGCTGAGAATCCTTGTGCAAACTTGGGTCTTCCATAGCCTCAAGTCGCCACTGCGGAGTTCTCTCTCGAACTTCCCCCTTAACCTACAGTACTTCTATTAGTACCGGGAAGCTGAGAATCCTTATGCAAACTTGGGTCTTCCATAGCCTCAAGTCGCCTCTCAACTTCCCCCTTAACCTACGGTACATAATATGTATGTAAAGGCCCTGGACATAATGTGTCCTGTGGGGCCAATGGGCGAGACGTCAGGTCTGCACCCACTTCACCACTACCCTGTCTCTCAACTGACTCAGAGATTACAGGTGTGGTTATAAATGGCACAGGAAGGGCATGTCCCTGAGTAGTGGCGATACTTTGGCACACACTGCAGGAACGGACAAAACTATCTATGTCCCGTCCCATCCCTGGCCAGAAAAAGTCAGCTCGGATACGGCCCTGGGTCTTCCTTTTCCCCATGTGACCTCCTGAGGCTGAACAATGACCCCATTGTAACACTGCTAGGCGGTACTTGGCGGGAACGACAAACTGCAGTCGAACCTCGCCCTCGGGTGTTTGTGACTCACGGTAGAGCCGTCCTTGTTTGCGAAGGAACTTGGCTCGACCTCCCCGTGAATACTTAATCACTCGACCCTTTTGTTTGTTCCACACGGTAGCAAGTGTTGGGTCAGAATGTTGTTCTTGCACAACAAGTTGACTACACATCAGATCTTGCGGCGATTCAATGATCACTGGGGTGACACAGTCTGGAGCCTCAGTCATGGCTCGTGTTACCGCAGCAGCCGAAGTCTGAGTTGCGTCATCGGAGCAACTATCCTTGACTCCATTAATATTGCCTACTATTAAGTCAAATAGAGGCTCTGGCATGACAACTGCAAGTGTCATACCAGTATAAAATGGAGATGCCACCTGGATACATGCCTCAGGGAACAATCTCACTGATCCATCAATAAGCTTTGCATGGATCTGTCGACCTGTATACTGCTCAGGCCGAACTAAACTCTGCTTAACAGAGCAACCTGAGGAACCATTGTCTCTCAGGACCTTCACAGGAATGCCTCCCACAAACCCTGGCTGAACAAGGAAGGTACTGTCACCTGTGGGAGGGCCTGTGGAGGAAGCAGCTAGCCACTCCTGAGGCTGCTGAATTGATGTGGCAAACATTGTGCCTTGAAGGTTATATTGGGGAGATGGAACATTGGCCATCTGTGGAGGGGGGTTCACTGTCACTGTGGGACTAGTGAACTGTGGGGAAGTACCCACACTGGTAGGGACGTGACCACCAGGCTGCTGCTGAGGAATGAAGGCTGCATTCGCTTCCTGCCTCTTTTGAGCTGGTGGTGAAAAAGTTTGTCCCGACGGTCGGTTGCATGGCTGATACTGCTGCTGGTTAGGGTACTTGTTGTACCGCTTCCACTCAGGTTTCTGAGTGTTTTGCCCCTGGTCCTTCCACTGCGGTTTTGGACCTTGGCCATTATTCTGAGAACGGCCTTGGTGCTGGGATTCAGTCTGAGACGGCTTCCCAGACTTGGCAGTATCTTTTCTGCTCCAGGTGTTTTGCTTACGAGCTTGATACCCGTATGCAGTAAAGAATGCATCAGCCTTCTCTGCCATTTGGCTGGCATCTTTCACCTGGCAGATCTTAAGCTGTGCTATGAGCTCAGCAGGCCACGACCTCTCTAGCTGTGTACGCAGCATAAGGTCAATTATCCCCTCACGCGTGGAAGGAGTTTCATCTTTCTCCATCCACTCATTTAAGTAAGCTGTGAGACGATCAAGGAACTGAACAGCTGTCTCCTTGTCTTGGAGACGAGCTCGCATGAACTGAACTTTGGCGTCGTCTACTGTGAGACCATACGCCTTAATGAGTGCAGCTTTCATCATCTCATATGTGAGATTGTCTCCACGAATTCTGTGGAGAATATCGAGGGCAGGGCCCTCAAATAGGCTAAGAAACTGAAGCCGCTTATCTGCCTCATCCAGTTGATATAAGTCTGCCATGTCCTCAAAACGAGCTATGTACGGCTCGATTCGCTCGCTTTCCTTGTATGAAGGAAGCTTGATGCGTGGGGTCGCCAGGACATGTGCAGGGGGAACGCTCGTGGAGCTTTGACCAACTGCACCAGACGTGTCTGAAGCCAAGGAATCTCGCTTGAGCTTCATCATTTCAAGTTCATGTTTTTCTCGTGCCTCACGTTCGGCACGTTCATGTTCTCGTTCTCGCTCGCGTTGTTCACGCTCGTATTCGCGCTGTTCTCGCTCTTTTTCTAACTCGAGCTCGCGTTGTTTCTGCTCGTGTTCGCGCTGTTCTCGCTCGTATTCGCGCTGTTCTCGCTCGTATTCGCGCTGAATCTTACGCTCTTCACGGGCATCATTCTCGCGCTGCTGCTCCTGATTATGCCGTGAGAGTATATACTCTTTAATTTCGGTTGGGTCCGAAAGACCCATTTCTTTGGCTTCCTGTAAAAATACAGTAGTAGCCATTTCGCTAATTTATTAAGCAAACCGAAATTGAGTACTGACTGCTTAGCGACGAATACTAATAAACAAAAGTAAAGAGTACAGACACAAGCTAGTGGTGACCAGTCTTATCCAGTTAACTGGCAAAGAATAAATAAAAAATGTAAATGACTGGGAAGACTCAATAATAAACACAATGGGTACGCCGACTTCCCAGGAGCGAATAAAATTGTCTGGCGTTACCAAAAATAAACGAGTTAAGTATTCTATTGATTAATAAAGCAAAATTCACTTGCTAAATTAAGGGTAAACACCAGTAAGCTTGTGTCTATAAACTTTAATGATAAATACCTAAATATGAATGAGTGAGCACTATCTCGTGAATAGCTTTAGAGCTAGGAGTTAATATCCTGGAATGAGGTCGCCAATTGTCACGGGGTTTTTATAATATCACGGTAATTTTGGAATAAATGCTTTAAATATTATTTAAATTGATAATATTCAATAATATTGAAGAGCAGAGACAATGGTTGTCTTGCTACATCAAGCAACGATTACTTTACGTTGGCTTAGCACGATTCTCTGAGAACGAGAATTTATAAACTTCCTCAACAGTACACAGCAGAGACTAATTACTCACAATTGCTGACTTACTGTACTGTTAGCCTCTGGAGAAAGTTACATCACCCCTGACAATAAATAACTAATACTAATAATAATAACATCAGGTTCTTGCTGATGCATTAACTCCTGGCACAACGGATTTTAAGTTAATACAAGACTGGTCTAAGTACCAGTTATGAATAGTAAAACGTTTATGCAAGCTAGGAGCTGTATGGAAAATAAGCTTAATTATGGAGAAATGAAACAAGATTTTTACTCTACATTAAGCTCAAGAAATAGAACTGTTAAATTTATTAATCACAAAAATAAATTCAACATTACATTTCAAATCAAATCAATGAGACGCACTCACTCACTCTCACAAAAGCTAAATACTTACGCCTAGGGAAAACACCTTAACTAAGCTCTTAAAACTAGGAAATACACAAAAGAAATACCAGTCGATGAATACTATGTATCACCCGAGGAGTGGGAGGACTTGATACTGTCTCAGTGGAGCCTGGGTGCTAGCGACCTCTCACACTTCTTGGAGCACAGGACCTTTTCTCCGTCACAGCAAACACAAGACTGAATTCAAATAATGTATGGGCAGGAAGCACGAGCCACCGGAAGAAGGCGTGGCTAACGGTTTATGCAAGTAGAGGCGAACGATAAAGAAACAATTGTATCGCTCAGTAGCGCACTTAGTGACGTGCATTAAATCGGTCACTTTTGAAAGTGACGAATTATTTGAAAAGTATACCCCGAAATGGAGAGAGAAACGGTTAACTGAGCGATACACAGTGAGTTTTCCACTAATAGTTCGTGGCTTCTCACAAAAAGAAAATGTCGCGAATTGATTCGTGACAAGGAGAGAGGTAAAGTTGAAAAGAGAAAAGAGAAGAGAGGGGAGGGGGTAGAGGAGGGAGCAATGAAGGAGAGGAGACACAGGAGGAAAGGCGGGAGGGGGGAAAGAGAGAAGGTGCAGGAAGAAGAATGGAAGTAAATAAAACAGTAGGGGAGAGAGCATAAAGGAATATGATTTTAAAAAGGGGAGGTTTGGGAGAGGGAAAGTACGATGAAAATTATTCGAAAAATAGAGAGGGTCATAGATTTTTTTTCTGCAAAAGATTTTTGTTTAGTGAAATTTTCGCAGATTCAGCAAGGTTGTGGAGATTCGTGAAAACATTCAGTTTCAGCTGAAGTCTCTGATTCAGCTAAATTTTCAGATACGGTCCGATTTTCAGATGTTCAGCTAAATCTTTTGACTCGGCTAAAATTTCAGACGGATGTTTTTTCAGTCACCTGATATTTCATACGGTTAAAACATCAGACTCAACCCAAGCGATGCTGTTTCAGTCGTAAAAGTTCCGATTCAGTCAGAGCTTTAGTCAGGTAAATTTTGAGATTCAGCAGAATTTCAGAGCTAAAATATCAGAGTCGGCTCAAGGTTCAGACGCATTTTTTTTTTTTTTGTGGGGGGGGGGGGAATTCTTTAACCAGAAACTGCTTATTGTCATCCTAAATTTTTCAAACATCCCTTCAACTAAAATGTGGCTCGATTTTTGCAAGTCGGTTTAGGAGGAGGAACTAAAAAAGATGCAAGAAAAAATACGCCAGATGCAAAAATGGAGGGACGGAATTTTCCTCTTTTGATGTTGAAGAAAGACCAAGGTGACGGAAATATTAAACTGAGGAGGTGGAAGACGAGGAGGAGGAGGAGGAGGAGGAGGTGAGAGAAGAAAGAGGGAGAAGGGAGGAAGGAAGGGTAAAGGAAATGGAGGAGAGAGAGAGAGAGAGAGAGAGAGAGAGAGAGAATAACTCTGGTGACGGAAATATTATGCTGAGAAGGTGGCAGAGGAGGAGGAGGAAGAAGAGGGGAGGGAAGAAAGATGGAGAAAGGAG
Organism: Coenobita brevimanus; assembly: GCF_032717465.1. NCBI lineage: Eukaryota > Metazoa > Arthropoda > Malacostraca > Decapoda > Coenobitidae > Coenobita > Coenobita brevimanus. The sequence goes on from NC_137033.1 coordinate 21,793,525, forward strand.
GAAGCAAAAGAGGGAAAGATGAAGGAAGAGAAGATAGAACAAGAGAGAATGAGAGAGAAGAATTACCAAGGTGTCGGATATATCAAATAAAGAAGGTGGAGAAGGAGGAGGAAGATAAGAGGGAAGAAAGGCAGAGAAGGAAGCAAGGAAGAGGATGAAAGTGGAAAGAAGAGAGGGGCAGAAAGATTGTTTAAAAATGACCAAGGTGACGCTTCTATCAATGTGAGAAGTGGAAGAGAAAGAGATAGAGGAGGAGGAGGAGGAGGGGAAAGTGAAGGAAGAGGAAGAGAAGTAAGATAGACAAGGGAGTACCTAAGAGGAGGAAAGATGAAGGAATTGAATAGATGGAAAGAGAGAAAAAGAATGATCGAAATGACAGATGCATTAAATTGCGATGGTAGAAAACGAGGAATAAGACAAGCAGGAAGAGAGAGAAGAGAGAAAGAGAAAGAAAGAGGAAGAAGGAGAAAGAGAGGAGATACATGAAACTGAGTAACTGATGTGAAAGCATCGGATGAGAAGGAGAGAGGAGATGAAAGAAGAAAGAGAAGAGTGATGAATAAAGGAAGGGGGAAGAAGAGCACAAAAAGATGAAGAACTGGAGGAAATGGAGGAAGATGGAAATAGAAGTGAGAGAGAAGGAAAGGGTGAGAAGAAGAAGTAAGAGGAGGAGGAGGAGAACGATGAGAGAGAGGAGTGAAAGTAAAGGAAGGGAGAAAGGGGAGGCAAGGTATGAGGGAGAGGAGGCTGGTGTTCAAGAAAGGCCATAGTGGTGGAAATGTTATACTGAAATGGCAGCGTGAAAGAGGAGGAGAGTGGGAAGAACAGAGAAATGTAAATTCTGAAGAAAGTGGAGGAAGAAAAGAGACGATACCGAACAGGGCGTGGAAAAAAAAAATGAAATGGTGGAGGTATGAGGTGCAAAGGAGAAAAAGATTATGATGAGGGAGAATTTTGGAGGTGAAGGAAAGATGAGGAAAAAGGGATTGAAGAAAAATCAGAGAGGTCAGTAAGGAGAAAATAAACAGAGAGAGAGAGAGAGAGAGAGAGAGAGAGAGAGAGAGAGACAGACAGACAGACAGACAGACACAGGGAATAAAAGTAGCAGGTGAAGGAAGACGAAGAGAAATGACACTTATATTAAGAAGCGGCCACCCTTTGCGGGATTAGGGCGTCGGGCTATAGATAGATAGATAGATAGATAGATAAGGGAAGGAATGAGGAGGGGGGTAAGGAAGAGAAGGATGAAAATAGATGAGGAGAAAGGAGAAGAGAGGAAAGGAGATGAAATGGGAGAAGGAGGGAAAGATTAAGTTTAACAAAGGAGAAAGTAAAGAGGAGCGGGGAAGGGGAGCTGAAGGAGAGAAGATAAAAATTGATGAAAGAAGAAGAGCAGAAAGATGTAGAGGTAAAAGAAGAAGACAGAGGTAAAAGAGAAAGGATCAGGGAGAAAAAAGAAGAGAGAGCAACGAAGGGATAAAAGAATGAAGTGTATGTGTGTGTGTGTGTGTGTGTGTGTGTGTGTGTGTGTGTGTGAGAGAGAGAGAGAGAAAAAAAAAACAAACAAGGGAGGAGCAGGTAAAAGAACAAGACCGCAGTTCTTAAATCACAAAAAGAAAGGGGGCAGAAAATCGAGTTGAGAATTTAGTGTGCATGAGTTAGCAGGATATTCATCTTGGGTGAGTTGTGGCTGGGGTGGGGAGGAGGATGGAGATTAGGGAGATGGAATGGAGGAGGATAAAGGAATAGGGATGTAGGGAGGTTGTGCATTAATAGGTAAAAGATAGAAGAGGAAATGGATATAGAAAGGACGGAGATTCGGAGAAAAGAGGGTGGGAATGTGAAGGGATGGACTAGGAGGGAAAGATAGAGGGATGGGGATTAGATAGGGAAAAGAAAATGGTAAAGGGAAGTGGAGGAGAAAGCTGTGTGGGGAGATGGAGAGGAGGACGATAAAAGGTGGTGGGAATGTGGAGGGGTAGATTAGGAGGGGAAGGATAGAGGGATGTGGAGTAAGTAGAGGTAGAAGGATAAAGGGAAGTGGAGAGGTAGGAATGGATAGGTATGGAGAGAACGAGGAAGTGGAGTTGACGATGGGAAGGGTGAAAACGAAATAAAATGGGGAAGAAGGGGCAAGGAGTGTAGAAATGTGGTGGGGAGGGAGTAAGAGAAAGAGAAGTGAGATGGAGACAAGAAGAGGAGGATGGGGAGAGGAGAGGCTGTGAGGAAAAGGGGTGACAGGAGAATGAGAGAGGGAGAGGGAGAGGGAGATGAGATAGAGACTGAAGAGAGGGGGGGGGAACAGAGAAATATGATGGAGATGGGAAGCTGTGAAGAGGTAGATTAATGGAAAGTGAAGGGAAACTGATTAGGGAAAATGAGAAGATGGGAAGGTAAGGATGGTGAGAGAGGACGTGGGGAGAAGAAGAGAGAGGAGATGAAACTAGGATGAGAATCGAAATGCGTAGATGTAGAAGAAGGGAAGATAGGAAAAATAGGTGTGAAAGAAATGAGGATAGAAAGGGGAGATGGCGAAGATAACTGGAGCCGTGGAGGGAAAGGGCGAAGGATGTGAAAGGAGGATTTTGGATGACCGGAAGAGAGAGAGAGAGAGAGAGAGAGAGAGAGAGAGAGAGAGAGAGAGAGAGAGAGAGACTCAATAAGGAAACAAAGGAAGAGAGGAAGAAGGAGATGGAGGGTGACAGGAAGGAAGAAAGGGAGATGAAAGAGACGAGGGAGGAACAATGCTAGAACGGCAGGTTGAAGGGGAAGCAGGGTTTGAGGAGGAGCTGAAGAAAAGAGGATCTGAAAAATTTAAAGAATGAAATGAGAAAGGTATCATTCCGCTGAAGTGGTTTATGATAGAAAAATAACGAAAAATGAAAGTTGAACAAAGTAGAGATAAGATTTATTGAACTTTTTATTGCGATGGTGTCTGTATTTTTATTATATGATTTCCAGGCGATTTTATTTAGTTTTAGGGAGGCTTTTTGAACTGTAGAGGTTAAATATTGCCATCCTTAACGCCTCTATGAGGTCACCAAAGTTGAACTCTGACATTAACTAAAAAGCAGAGTGAAAAAAAATATAAAGCTCGCCTTGTGGATTAAGAAGCTAAACAGATGAAATATATCAGTCATGAAACTGAAGAGAACAGAGAATTAAATGCAAAAATAAAAACTAGTGAAAAAGTATATAAAAAAAAAGGCAGAAAAATATGCGAATGCAGGAAAAGCAAATGAGTGCTGGTGGAAAGCGAGGAAGGCGGAGAATAGAGGAAGGAGAGAGGGAGGAGGGAAAAAAATGGCAAGGAAATGAGGCCAGACGAACGAGAGGAAAGAGGGACGCGAAGAGGGCAGGGTAAAGTAGGGGAGAATTACTACGCTAATCAATTCCAAGAGCCCGAAGACAATTTTTTTTTTTCCTTACCATTATTGGATGGGAAAAGAAGTCAGGATGATGATGATGATGAGAAAGGGGAGGAGGAAGAGAAGGAGGCTGAGGACGATGATGAAGATGACGATTCTTTTTATTCCAGCGACCTGTTTTATGAGTCTGATAATGAACGGGTTACAAACTGTCTCCATGAACTTCAAAAAGGTGCGGTGATGATATTTATTTTATTATATTTTTGATACCACCAGATCATTTATATAGTGGTGGAAGAACGTATAATAGTGAAGGAAAAACGAAGATCAAAGGAGAAGATAAAGGCAAAATAAGAGATAAAAGAACGGCAGTAATGATGGAGGAGGAAACGAGGGCAAACGAGAAGATAGAAAAGAATGTGCAAGTCAAGAGAGGTAAACGTAGGGGGAGAGAATGAATGCAAGAAGTGAGTGAGGAAGAGGGGAAAGAATTGGCAAGATTATGTGAACTTAGAAACAATAACAGTGAGCGAGAGAGAGAGAGAGAGAGAGAGAGAGAGAGAGAGAGAGAGAGAGAGAGAGTAAATCAGAGCAGGTAATAGAAAGCAACTGTACCGAAGGAAATGAAGAGACGAGGGACTGCGGGAGGGAGAAGTGGAGTTAATGAAGAGAGAGAGAGAGAGAGAGAGGAAATGAAAAACAAAATGAGGGAGACTGGAAAAGAAAGTGATGAGACTGAGCAAGAGAGGGAATGAAAGAGACAGATAAGGAGATGGAAAATGAGTACTGGTAGACAGAAAGAAGAGTGGGAGAAAGTCGGAGTGAAAAGGAGAGAAAAGAAAGACCATGAGAGGGAGGCTGGAGGCGAAGAAATATACATGGAGAAATAAAATAGATGGAAAAGGGAGCTCGGAGTGAGAGAAGAGAAAGGAAAGAGAGAAAAAAATGGAAAAGGAGAGACTGAAGAGGCAGAGAGAGAGAGAGGGGGGAGATGAAAGGAAACAGGAAGGAAGAGCAAAGAGAAATTGACACAAAGCGGAAGCAAAAGAATTAGGGGAAAATTTAATGGAAACACAGAATTTTTTTGAGAGAAGGAGCATAATAAATTAGGAAGAAAAAGGGAGGGAAGAAGAGACGGAAATTGAGAAAAGAAAGAAAATAAGTAGCTCAAGTGACACAGAAAAAGCAATAAAATAATGTAAGAAGAACAATAAAATTAAATAAGACGAAATTTGGGGGGATATGATGAGGATAAGAAAGAGAAAAGAAGTTCAAACAAGACGACTTAGAAACAGAAGATGGGAAGGAAATGAAATATTGGAGAGAGAGAGAGAGAGAGAGAGAGAGAGAGAGAGAGAGAGAGAGAGAGAGAGAGAGAGAGAGAGAGAGAGAGAGAAAGAAAGAAAGAAAGAAAGAGAGAAATTGCATCCTTATTTGTTTTCATGTCTTCAATATATCCTCTCTCTCTCTCTCTTTCTCTCTCTCTCTCTCTCTCTCTCTCTCTCTCTCTCTCCTCCTCTTACCCACTTGTCTGCTCTCCTTATCCTCTCACCTACTGCCCCAGTCTTATTGCCCCCAACCCCCCCATCAAGAAGTGTCACCTCCAGCTAAACTTCACCTTTCCCCTTTCCACTTCTCCCCCCCCCCTCCCCCCGTCCTCTTCCACCTTTCCCAGATCCCCTCACCCCTTCTACCCTCCTCTTTCTCAATCTTTCACCATCCTATATCCACCTCTCACTCCGCCACCTCCACCCTTCCCTCCCCCTCCTACACCCTGCTTCACCCCTTCCCCATTCTCATCTTTTTCTCATTGCGTCTCTTTCACTCGTCTCCCTCGTTACCACCCGTCACTCCCTTCTTCCACCCCTTTCCGTCTTTCATCCATCACCGTCTATATCACCCATCATCCCCTTCTTCCACCCCTTCCCGTCTGTCACCCCACACCCTCTCTACCATTCTTCACATGCATCTTCCACTCCTTCCTCCTCATCCACGTCTCACCAAGTTTCTATCCCTCACCCCATTCTTCCACCACACACCTTCCAAACCTTTCCTCCCCCTTCCACCTTCTGCCCCTCTTCCAACCTCATTCCCTCTTTAACCCCTTCCCATCATCCTCTTTTCCACCCATGGCCTGGAAAGGGAGATGATATATGTGACTGAAACACTAATATGGGTGAGAAATAATGAGAAAATGTGCACAAAACAAAAGAATATACGAAATGGACACGAACATAGACAACGAGAAAATGGGGAGAAGGATTAGGACATAAAGAAGAGAGAGGGGGAAGGGAGGATGAGGAAACAAAGAGAGGGAAAGAAGATGAACGAGAACGACGAAAGAGGAGGAAGAAAAAAAGAAAGTAGGCGAAATTCGTATGAGAAAAAGGAATGAAATCAAGAGGAGAACGAGAGGAGGGAGACGAATTAGGAGTGAGTGGGAAGATGATAAAAGTGAGAGAGATTGGAGAGGTCGTGGGGAGAATGAGAAGAGGACAAAAAAGCAAATAATGAGATACGAGATTTGAGAAAATTGCTTAAAACAGTGAGAAGAATTTGTGGAAATTAGAAATACCAATAGAGGACAAAAATGAGGGAAGGAAAAGAGTATGAAATGGAGAGAGAGAGAGAGAGAGATGAAGGAGGTTGTGCTGTGTTGAGGGAGGGAGGAGGGTGGGGGGAACTCCTTTGCCAGTCATTTGGTTGGTGGCTTGCGCAGCAGTAGAGGGAGGGGGAACGGAGAGATAAAGAGAGAAGAAGGGGAAGACAAATGAATACATGAAAAGGAAGGGGTGAAGAAAATAAGAGAGAAACAGAGAGAAGCTGGGTTTGGTTGAGAGGGGAGGGGGGGGTGTAACTCCTTTGTCTGTCGTCTGGTTGGTGGCTTGCACAGGGAGTCAGCCAGGCGAGAGGTCCCCCAGGGCGGCCCACGGGGAGCGCTGCGCCCTTTCACGAGAGAGAGAGTGAGAGAGAGCGCTGTAGGGACGGCCCTGGGCTGACTGGCTGAGAGAGAGAGAGAGAGAGAGAGAGAGAGAGAGAGAGAGAGAGAGATTCAGAGTGTCTCCCCCGTCTCCGTCGTATCTCCAGGTTTTATAGGCTCTGGGCTCTGGGTCGAGAGCCGTACCACCACACGAATTGGATTTATGAAAACTTGTGGTCTCTATTTACGGGTTCTTGAGTCGCTTTCTGGCTCACCTGTCTTTATTTATTTATTCTTAGTTTTTAGAATTTTTTTTTTTTTTTGTAAATTATATTTTTCTTACTATGTGCCATATTTATCATCGTCTCTTACCGCCTTTGTATTAGTGTCTTGCTGTCGCTTTCTGTTAGGTTCCCGCTGTCCTTTTCTGCCTCTCATGCTATCCTTGTCTTGGTTTCCATCTATCCTTTTCTTAGGCTTCTGCTCTTCTTTTCTTAATCTCATGCTGTCTTTGTCTTAATCTCTTGCTGTCTTTGTGTTAATCCTCTGTCATCCTAATTTGCATCTCCTGTCCATTTCTGAGTCTCCTACTGTTCTTGTCTTGGTATAATCATTCTCGAGTTGGTCTGTGGCTTACTCGCTTCTACAGGTATTTTTCACCAATCTCTATCTTTCCCTCCCAGTTCTTCGGTTTCTGTGTGAATCACCGACTTTTCTTTCTGATACTTTTATCTTACGTCCCTTCCATAGTTGATATTTGGCATCCTAACGAAAAGAATCCCAAATATGGTAAGCTTCCCTAGGCATTCCATGTCATCCATGCCACTAATTGTCATGTTAATGATTGAAGCGTTGGTCAATATTACTGCCGAAGGAAACTGCAGAGACGGAAGTAGAGGAATATAAGTTTCATTCGCTGGCATCCTAACAAACCAGCCTGTAGATCATGGTAGATGGTGGCGACCATCATCCACTCACTTGATGTAGTGCTCACTACTTCTTCCTTCAACCTTTGTCATTCTGTCTCTGTGTCTGCCCTTCTCTCTTCCTATTTCTTGTCTTCCTGTCACTTTCTATTACTCTTCTTTCCACTTCAAGCATCTTTACACTGAATGATAAGCCAAATGGTTTCCTGTAACCCAAGAAACCATTTTCAACGCTGGATGGTAACCATATAACCAGAAAACGGGGTGATGTAGAGCCTGCAATGGTGCCCCAGCTAAATGGGTGGAGCGACGTAACTGCAGCGTTTATCCAGGAACCAAACCTCCACACTTTTCCCCGCGCCGCGCTGTCGCTGGGCGCTGTTATCTGCGAGGGAACATCGGTTCACAGCACGGGACACCCCTGCTAGGGCAGTTACTTGTTTTCGGTTGATGGGTCTGCTCGGCCAGATAGACTGGGGTTATTCAACAACAACTTGCCTGTAGTCTCAATATTTTTAGTTGCTCTGTCATTCACCCACATCTGTTTTGTTGTGTTATTCTTCCTGTGCTCTCAGATAGAAGACAGCACAGTCGCAAGGCCTGGTCTACTGGATGAGAACTTCGCAGTACTTTTTCCTTTAGAAATATTTTCTGCATACTTATTTTCATGTTATTCTTTTATATATAATATATATATATATATATATATATATATATATATATATATATATATATATATATATATATATATATATATATATATATATATATATATATATGAACATAATTCGTATCAGTAATACGCAGTATATTCGCACCATGTAAGTTAAAACTATCTAAATAAATTATACAGAGACATACAAACTCGATCGATACAGCACTTTGACTTCCAGATGCATCACTCTCACAACAGACGCAGCTTTCCCACTGGAGCTTCAAGCCTGCAATGGAAAGGGCAAATTCTGGCCACCAGCTTCCCTTTGAGGAGATGCTAGTGTTTGCAGTAAGCCTTGCATTAACTGTCACACCTAATTTATTTTCCTCCTCCTCCTCCTCCTATCTACGAATACGTCATCATTTCATTTAAGAGTTTAATGAGTCTCGTAACTACGTGCACTTAATGGGGATCTTTGGGTAATTGCTCATGGGTGATCCGGGGCATTACAGCGACAAAGGGGTAGTTAGGACGGGATGATCGCCGCTAGGAGCCAATCAACGGCCTGGTTTTATGTCAGGCAATTAAATTGTACGAGATGGATGGATTTAAACCATTTTAGTCCAACCATGTATTTTATATTTAGTTATTGTTACCATCAGATAATATTGTTAAACTTTCGAGGAACTTTTTATTTTCTGTTTTCGCTACCATAAAACACCTTTATTCAACTCTGGAGGATTATTTCGAAATTGAGGAGTTAGATACAACCTACGTGAACTCTACCAACATACAGATTTCTTTTCTGAGGTAAATAAGCTCATCTGACAGTGCAAAGAATAAGTTATGAATTACATCAGTTGCATCCAAGGGGTTATTCATTTAAAGCCCATGATCTCTTATATTTTTTGTTATTGCTACCACCAGACTATTATTTTTTTTTTTCTTTTGAGAGGCTTTACAGAGGTATATGAAGGCTATATCCAGCCTCTCAGGTACGAAAAGTCTTCCCTGAACTTAATAAAATCGTCTGGAGATTCAAAGAATGGAATGAATCATATGAAAAATACGTAAAAGGATTGAAGGGGGTTAATCAGTTCAATGAGGTATTTTTCTACTTAATTCCTACTACAGGCAGACGATTTTATTCGGTTCTGAAGAATTTAGATAAAGCCCTCTGCAGACTTTCACCGCCAAAAGTAATGTCCTAAGTTGTGGAAAATTGTCTGATGATGGCAGGAATAAACAAAAAGCTCACTGAATAAATGGCAATAAATGATGGAGGGATCCCAGATAAATCATTTACCTGATCCTGTCCCCCCCTCCTTTTTATAGTTTTACGCTATTATACTTGATGGGATTTACGGTTTTGCCAGAGCGTGGGGAAAAAAAATGCGAGTGAAAATATACTGTATTTGTATGCGAGTGAAAATATACAGTATTTGTAAATGTACTTAATCGCAGTTATGATTCTGATGAGCGAGCGGAAAAAAAATGTGGCCAGGAAAATTAATATCTGCAAGAGGTAATAAAATGTGTGAGAGCTGCATTAATTTTCATTTTTATCTCACAGGAATGATATATATAATTTGTATATTAAATGTAGGAGACCAGACAAACTCGCTCGTAGACATGTGTACGCAGGGCAGACAGACAGACAGACGCACGCACGCACGCACGCACGCACGCACGCACGCACGCACGCACACACACACACACACACACACACACACACACACACACACACACACACACACACACACACACACACACACACAACGGCATGGGGGGCCAACTGGCGAGAGAGAACCGCCGGGTAGAAGCATGACACCGGGTCACAGAATATTAAAAAAGACTGCTGGTTGTCTTCTGGATGTTGAGATGGGAGAGGGTTGAGATGAGGGTAGGGTGGGGAGAGGGAGAGGGGCTGGGGTGCCTAAGGGAGAAGAAAGTGGAGTGGGAAGGATTAGACGTGTGTGTGCGGGACGGGGCTGGAAAGTGTGTTTGGGAGAGGAAGGAAGATAGGTTATGAGTGTGTGTGTGTGTGAGAGAGAGAGAGAGAGAGAGAGAGAGAGAGAGAGAGAGAGAGAGAGAGAAATGTGCTCTTAAGGGAAAGCTTTGTGTAATCTGGGAGATTTACTGCGCCAAGAGAGATCTGGAAGTGAAAATGACGAGAGGAGAGGAATTACAAGATGAAGTAGGAAGTGAAATGTTTAGATGAGAGGAGAGATGATGGATGATTGAGGGAGGGGTGGAAAGAAAGTGAGAGAAAAGGTGAGAGGTGAAAGGTGAAGATGAAGAGGACGTGATGAGGTAAGTTAAGTGATGAGTAGGTAAGACGAGGGTGATATAGGAAAGGTTGGAGATCAGAAGTGAGAATCGGGAGATGTAGATGTGGAGATGAAAAGTGCAACCAACCAATGAAAGAGAGAGAGAGAGAGAGAGAGAGAGAGAGTATCGCCTTATCCTTTTCAAGGTTATGAATGAATTATATATTTTGAGAAAGGGTAATTGTTAGGAAATTACCAGACAGCCAGATAGATGGACTGAAATACAGCTAGACAGACAGACAGAAATGGAGATAATAGGATAAAAGAGAATAAGGTTGAAACTGAGACCTGCAGAGAGACAGGGAATCGGAGAGAGACAAATTCCAGACAGATAAGACAGACTGGAACAGAGAAAACAATGAAAGGGAATTAGACAGAAAACGAGACCCACACAGAGACAGAGAATCGGAGAGAGACCGAGAAAGTAAGTTTGTCGTTCATGGTGACAAGTTCCAGCGACGCCTTCCCTTGAGAGTTCTATTTTTCTTGCGTTCCTTTCTCGCGCTAGGGTAATGAAACTCCCAATACCGCTTCTCAGTTTCGCTCAGTACTTTTTGTTTCGCGCCCACTTGAGAAACTTGCTGGCCTCCTAAAGTGTCAGCCGGGGTTTGATGCGTTTTAAGTTCCGAAGGTGAGAGAGAGAGAGAGAGAGAGAGAGAGAGAGAGAGAGAGAGAGAGAGAGAGTAAAAATTGCACGAGAGTGGGATTCAGATGCGCAAGCTGCGTTGTATATGTGTGTGTGTGTGTGTGTGTGTGTGTGTGTGTGTGTGTGTGTGTGTGACAGGAATCTGTGAGGGTAAAAATAGCATAGAATATCCGGGCGTGAGTGATTCAAGTGTGCAGCCTGCCTTGTGTGGGGGTGACTGAGAGGGAAAGAAAAAGTAGAAAAAACATACCTGTGAGTGTGGGATTCAGCTGTGAGGGCTGGCTTGAGTGTGTGTGTGTGTGTGTGTGTGTGTGTGTGTGTGTGTGTGTGTGTGTGAGAGGGGGTATTATTTTGGGAAGGTATGAAAAAGAAAAAATACATACTGAAATTTCCATACTGCGACTGTAGCTGCGCAGGTCGAGAGAGAGAGAGAGAGAGAGAGAGAGAGAGAGAGAGAGAGAGAGAGAGAGAGAGAGAGAGAGAAATTATAAATGGAAGAGTGTGGAAAGTGAAATTAAACATGGTTGTACGCTTGAGAATGTAATAAAAGTAAGAGTCGGGAGAAAGCAAGAGTTGGAGTAAGAGTGATATCGAGTGAAAATGTGAGAATATGAGTAAGAGTGAGAGTGTGAAAGTGAGTGGTGAGAGGCTGAGCACTACATGCATGAATAATAGGCCTTGATAATTTGAGTGGGGATATTAGTGAGAGTGAGAGTGTGAGAGTTTGAGAGTGAGCGATGGGAAGTTGAGCACCGCAGCATGAGTGATAGGTCAATATCATGATGAGCAGAGTTGGACGAGGTGCTTCTCCTTCCCTCCCCCTTCATCTCTCACCCCCAACCCTCACCTCTGTTTCTTCTCTCCTTCTCTCCTCCCCACTCTCTCCCTCCCCTTCTATCTTCTTTCACCTCTCCACTCTCTTCCTCCTCCCGTTTTTGCATTTTTCTCTTACGCTGTTTCTTAGCCCTACCCTTTTCATTTGTGAGAATGGGAAGGGGGTTACATGTGGAGATGATAATGATAACTGTGATGATGGTGATGATTATTATTACGTTGTTGTTGTTGTTGTTGTTGTTTGTGGTGGTGATGGTGGTGGCAATGGCGGCAAAGATGATGATGCAGAGGATAATAATGATGATGAAGGTGATGATGATAATGCTGTTGATGGTGACGATGGTGATGATGATGATAACTATGTTGATTCTGGTGGTGGTGGTGATGATGGTGGTAGTGATTTTCCCCTGACTCTTGTCCTAGCACAAACATTGCATTATTCATAGATTCTACGAATATCTATATTATTCTCCCCATTCCTCAGTCTCCTCACCTTCCCTTTCCATCGTATCTCACATTTGGTCTCACAGTCCCACCGTTCTGTCTGTTTTCTCTCATTCTGTTATCTCACATTCTGATCTTATATTTTTTCCTCATTTTTGTCTCAGTACTCCTCCATCATATCCTCCATTACCTCTCCTTACCTCTACCTCACTTTCTGCTTTTTCCCATTCCCTTATCTGTCCTCTCTTGCTTTCTCTTATCCATTCTTTCTTATCACTTTTGCCTCCTTCTCTTATCCCCTAAGCATCATCACCCTCCACTTTCACCTTTCTCTCTGCTCACGTCTTTGTTTATCTTGGCCTCTTCTTTCTCTCTTCCAGCTCTTATTTAATCCTATCTCAAATCTTCTTTTACCCCTCTCTAATCTCTTTATTTTTCTCGTATCTCTTTTCGCCCTTCCTGGTTTCTCCTTAATCCTGTTTCACCTTTCTTTCTCCCTACGCCTCTCCTGCCTGTCTTATTTTCATTAGTCCCCGTTTGTCCATTGCTATATTCTCTCTCTCTCTCTCTCTCTCTCTCTCTCTCTCTCTCTCAAGTTTCCCCGATTTACACTTTTTCTCTTCCTTAGTTTTTCCCTGTTTTAGTACCTTCCATTCATATCTCATCTCCCCTCTTCTTCTTCCCCTCCCTGCCCTCAACCCCGTCTCTCCTGGCTCTTGTCCTTTCACACCACGTCACACACACAATAGCCTACTTCTACTCTCACCCGCCCCTACCTGTCCTTCCCAACTCTCCGTTCACTCACACACACACACACACACACACACACACACACACACACACACACACACACACACACACACACACACACACACACACACACACACACACACACACACACACACACACACACACACACACACACACACACACACACACACACACACACACACACACACACACACACACACACACACACACACACACACACACACACACACACACACACACACACACACACACACACACACACACACACACACACACACACACACACACACACACACACACACAACTTTGTTTCCCTTTCATCTTCACGTTTCCTATCTCTCGTCATTTCCTTTTCTCACAATAGTCTACTTTAGTTTCAGTTCTCCAACTTCCTGTTCTGTCACTTACAATATTATTCCCCTCTCTCATCTTGTAACCTTCCCACGGCACCCAACTCACATTAGTCATTTTTTCACAACCCCTCCTTTATTTTACTTCGCATAAATGTCGTTGACCTTCTCCACAGCACCTCATTGCCATTTCACCTTCCCACGAGACCTTGCTCACAGTTCACGTCCCAACATCTCCTTACACTTATTTCACTTCACTCTATTGTCATTTTTCTCTCTCACACCACCCTACTCTTACTTCACTTTCTCACATCACCCTACTTTTATTTCACTTTCCCACATCACTCTATTCTTATTTCACTACACACCATTTTTATCATTTCACTCTCCCACAACGCTGTATCCCTATTTCCCTCTACTCTGTCCCCCATCCGCCAGCCCACCCCCTCATCAATCTTTCTCCATCCTACTTACCCTCACTCACCGCCAATATATTCCTCGCTCCCCAGCATTCCTCTTTTATCCATTATCCATGGCTCAGTCTTTTCCTGAGTTTCTCCCACCCATACCACATTCTAAGCACACTTTTAGCCCCACTACCCCTGCTCTCTTACCCATACCCATCCCTAACTGTCTTCCATCCATAGTCTTGCCTAATCACACCTTCATGCCCCTGTCCTCCCTTCCATATCCCTCCCTAAGCACTTGGCCTGTACCTTCGCAGCTCATATCTTACTGATACACTTCTCTAAATATGTTTTTTGCCCCTGTTCTCCTACCCACACCCGTCACGAAGTAGTTTCCCTGCTCCCCTCCCCCCTTTTTTTCATATCACAATGTACTTTGTTTCCCCTTTCCCCTATCCATCCCCTTCTCTAAGTACTCTCTCCACTTCTGTCCACACCTCTCTTTTAGTACTTTTTCCCCTCTTTTATGCACACCCTTCTCTGTGCATTTTTTTCCCCTCTTCCTCTATCCATTCCCTTCTTGAAGAGTTTTTTCTACTCCTCTCCTCCCATCTATACCCTTCGCTAAGTACTCTCCTATCCTACCCATACCCCTCATCCTTCCACCCACCAAGCTACATTATTCCAAAAGGCTGCGCAGATAATAACCTTCCTCGCTTAGGCCCTTCTCTCTCCTTCAACTTTAGAACTGGGGAACACGGCTGGCTGGGCTCAAGTTCACGGGACGCCGATCTGAAGTATCGAGGGAGAAGGAGATGGCAAACTTAAAACGAGAGAAGGGGGTCGACTTTTATAAGGTCAAGGATGAAGAATGGAAGGGACCCGGAGATGCTTTTCGCGTTTCCTTGGCATTACATTAAGGCAATAACGTCCGTATAAGTGTGCTTAATCGCATTCAGAAATTATGATATGGAAATGTAGGAATTAAAAATGAGAGAAAGACGGGGGCGACTTTCGAAAGCTCTCAAAGATGATGAATGGAAAGTACGGGAGCTCTGCTTTTAATGTGCCACTTTTCGCCTGTCTCTGGTATTGCTAACGAGCGTAAAACCACTTGTTAAATAGTTTTAATAATTACTATTGTATATAAATTCAAACGTAAAAGTGGAAAATATCCTCCGGAGTGTACCACCGAGGTAAACTCATTTTTGCGTATATTTATGCAATTTTTGGACATCTGATTACATTAATAACTCGTATGCAACGAAGTAAAATAAGCGCAATTCCAGTAAAACAGAAAATACAGAGTGTTACACAGGGAAAAATTGCATCTGGTAGTTCGTCTCAATGAGGTCTCTTGTGATAATGGCTGATACGGTTAATGGAAGCTGGATATGACGGTTTTCAAGGGATTAGGAAAACATTACAACTAATATGGCGGCACGAGGGGTCAGAGCGAGGAAGGAGGAAGGGGAACGGGGGACGTGGAAACAAGCATTTATACCCTTGATGGGGATGCACGAGAAGAATGTAAAGGGGTGAAAGAAGACGGAAAAACAAAGAGCACAGTCTAGATGTGGTATTTATGTACTATCCTGACGAATTTGTAGGGTAAACAAGACTGCGTAACAATTGACTAGTATCTTAAGTCGTTTTGTTTTTCGATTTTTTTAATATTAATTTCCACTCTGATTTGATTGCTAAGTTTCTGGTTGCTGTATGAGTAAAGACGTGTGTGCTGTATACGAGCAATCTTGCATACATCTTGAGCTTGGGATACGTTATTTAAAAAATGGGACAAGCTCACACGTTACAGTAAGACAATGAAAAGGAAACGACGAGAAGGAGGATGGAAGGAAAGATTTGATAAATATCTAAACTAAATATTTCTCTTCTTAACTATTTCAGCTGAAGAACGTCAGTTATATTTATTTCTTGTTGATACTATTCGGTTTCATTCACTGTAGGAGAAAGCACCGGTAGCGAATAACTGAATGAAAGCTTTACTAATCTGTCCAGTTCGAAATGTACGCCCTAAACCTGAATGATTATAATCGTCAGGAGAAAGCATGAACATAACATAGATGACCTCCAAGGGCTGAAAGGATGGACAGTGCATCAATCTCCACATTTTAGTCTGACAGTAATGAAACTCGAACATTTTATTCCGAAGAGTTTACTGAGCCCTGGATATTGCATCAGTGGGTTTCGAATGTCATTGTCCACTGTCTCATTGTGTATCGTATTGAAGAGAATTTATATTTACGTCCACAACCGAACATCTAATACAAACGGACAAGCTTCTCGGGACACTATTTTTTGTGACAGTTGTTAAAACTATTAAGGGAGATATAAAAGCGGAGGAAAAATTAGAAAATAGAGAGGGCAATTAAAATGGGGGGATAATTTGTGGCTAAAAAGGAAGAAAACTGGAGAGGAAAAATGATTAGTCCCGTCAATTTTCGAGAGAGAAAGAGAGAGAGAGAGAGGGGGGGGCGGGGGAAGCAGGGAGGGAAGAAGTGAGAGAGATTAAAAAGTATCAAATAATAAACACAAAGAACGGGAGGAAAATAAAGACAAGGGGAGAATAAGAAAGAGCCACAAGAAAAGGGACCAGACTAAGTTAAAAGGGAAAAAATGGCTACTAAAAACGAGGGAGATTATTAAAGCGAAAAAGCTGGACAAAAAAGTATAACAAAAAAATGAGGATATAGAAAAGGCAATAGAATAAATAGCAGACCAGTTTTTTGTTAAGAAGAAAAGAATGATACAGTATAAAGGAAATAGTGTTTTAAATGGAAAGATCTGGTAAAGAAAAAAGTGAGGGAAATAAAGAGAGTTGGTTAGACGATTATGAAAATGAGACCAAATTAAGTTAACAGAAAGTGATGCCAAAAAATGAGGACTATAAAATGTAAAGATGAGATCAGAAAAGAGACAGAAAAAAAAGGCGACAAAGAAATGAGGTCAAATTATGTTGAGGGAAAAGGGGCTAAAAAAAAGGACTATCAAAAAATGGAGATGTGGGACATAAAAATAAAAATAAAAAGGAGAGGGAAATTACCGGCCACGTGCTGTTCAGCCTCTTCTCGATATTGTGTCAACACTAGGCCAGTCAAGAGGCGGGTAGTGGAGGGGCTGAGAGAGAGAGAGGGAGAGAGAGAGAGAGAGAGAGAGAGAGAGAGAGAGAGAGAGAGAGAGAGGTGGATACGCATAGAAGGGATATGAGAGATAAATCGATGAAAGACAGAGAGAAGTGACAAGGAGGTAAACTTGGATGTAAAGAACAAGACTTGAAAAATAATGGAGGGAACATGAAAGAAAAACGAAGGCCTGAGAGAAACTTGGAAGAAAAGATATAGGAAGGAAAGTTAACGAACGGGAGGAGGGACAGAGTGAGTGAGAGGAAACTTAGGAAGAGGAGAGAAAGGTTTGGAGGAAACTACAGTAGGAGGAAGAAGAGGGTATGAAGGAAGAGAAAAATAAAGAAGGCAAGGTGAGGAAAAAGGAAGTTAATGAGGACAAGGGAATGAACAGAGAAGTTACGAAGGCATGGAGAGGAAAAGAGAAATTAAACAATGCAATGAGAGAAAAATAACGATAAAGAAGGTATGGGAGGAAAAGAGAAGATGAAAAAGAAAAGGGGGGGAAAGGGAATTTAAATAAGGTAAGCGGAGGAAAAGAGAAAACGAAGAAGGGAAGAGAGAATGAAGGACAAAGTGTAAGGTACAGACGGGTAGGTAGGGTGCTTAGTGGAAAAGAAAAGAGGGAGAGAGGGGAAGGAGAAGAAGAAAAAGAATATAAAGAAAGGATCAGATGGACGAAGCCAGCGACATAAAAAATTAGAGAAGAGTGATTTTAGGAGAGAAGAGTGAGGAAGGGACCTGGGGGGAAGAGGAAAGGTTGAAAGGAAAATGGAGGAAAAGGGAAAGGAGGAATGAGTATGGGAGAGAAGATGACGACTGAAGATCTTTAAGGAGAAAAAGAAAGGTAGGAATGGTTTGGTGGGTAAGAGAAAAAACGAATGATGTTGAGGAGTAGACAGGAAGAGCGTGGCTTAGAGGAAAGTGAAAAGGTGAGAGAAGCTCTGCGGAAAGGAGCAGGAAGAAGAGATTTCGAGAGAGGCTTGGAGGGAAGAAGAAAGTTGACAGGAGAGGGGAGGGAAAGAGGAAAGAAGTGATTTTTGGCACACACTAAAAGCGGAATTATTTCGTAAGAGGAAATAAAAGGAGAGGAACTTCGAAGGATGGGGAAATGAGATATTTGAACGGAAAGAGAATGAAGGAATGATTTAGGAAGGCAAAAGAAAGGAAGAGAGGCTTTGAGAGAGGAGGAAAATAATAAGAGTTTGGAGGGAAAGGGATGAAGGGGATGATTTTGGGAGGGAAGAGATCCAGAGAAGGGCTTGAAGGCAGACAGGAATATTTTTGTTGGAGGAGAGATAGGTGGAGAGGCTTGGAGGGGAAAAAGGAGAGTTGAGAGGAGCGAGGTGAAAGAGAAGGAGCGATCTGGCTTGCTAAAGAAGAACAGAAGATCAGCTTGGACGTAGAAAAAAAAAGAAAGAAAAAAGGAAACATGGAAAAGAGGACACGAGAGGAAATGCTTGGGATGAAGTGGAAAGAGAGGGACAGGGAGGAGCTTGCGGAAGTAGAGAGATAAAATTGTTGAGAGAAGCCTGGCGGGATATAAAAATTATCAAGACGGATATTGAAGAAAGATGGTAAAAAGGAGATTGAAGGGGGGACTTAGACTAAAGAATTGGATGAGAGAGAGAGAGAGAGAGAGAGAGAGAGAGAGAGAGAGAGAGAGAGAGAGAGACAGACAGACAGACAGACAGACAGAGACACACAGACAGACAGAGGCAGACCGTAGAAGCCTATACTGCAAATCTTTTTTTTTTTTCTTCCTGTGCATTTCTTTAGCTCTCTCCATTGGTCAAGCACCCAATAAACCCAAGGGTAACACATTCTTTGCTGAAACCTCGCCCATTCCCTTGAAAGTATTTCAAGTCTGTTTGTGTTTTAGTTTATTTATAGCTGTTAAGAGACAATGTTGCTAACAGTTGAGCTCCTAAAAACATTTATTTTTGAGCTACAAAATGATAACTCGCCTATACACACAGTCATATTTAAAAGACACCACGTTTCAGTTCTTTCAAAATTATTTGCAGTACACGTATGTCACCTCAAAGGGTATATGCTTACTTTACGGCCCTCTCTGAGAGATTATTTGAAGTAAACTTTTCAGACTGTGTGTAGCAATCATCTGGTCTTTGTAACGTGTCAGTGAAGAGAGGTGCTCGCGTTGTCTTCAGTCGCATGAGCTGTGTAAGATGAGAATGAAATGTGTGTGTGTGTGTGTGTGTGTGTGTGTGAACATTTCTGAAAGAGCAGTGTGAAGATTGTTATATCAGAAGGGCGTGTGAAGTTAGTGTGCGAAATATAGCGTGGGTTGTGGAGTCACAGGAGAATGAAGAATGTGTGCAAACTGAAGGACAAGTAAAGGAAGCTAGAACGGAATTTGACGAAGTAGAGTGTACGCTGAGATGTGATAGAAAGAAAAACGAGTGTGTGGAGAGATAATGTGGACAGAGACAGTGTGTGTGTGGACTGGACCATAAGTATAGGTATGTTAGGGGGGGACTTGGAGTGGTTGAGTGTGTGGAGAGAGAATTTAGAAGGAGACAGAGTAGTGGAGGTATGTGGAAAATGTGTTTGTTGTTTCCTCTTCTTCCTCCTTCCTCCTTTTCCTCCTCCGTCTCCTCCTCCTCTCAGTCTCTGGGATCGATAGAGAGACAGGAAGAGGAGGCGGGGGAGGAGAAGGAAGTAGATGAGAAGAGTAAATAGGACGAGGCTGATGAAGATGAAGAGGGGAAGACGATGGGGAAAAAAAAATAAAGTGACGGGCGCGAGAGAATGAAGCAAGAAAAATGTAGAGGAAAAATATGCCCAAGAAAATTATTAACACACGAGCTTGGAGGAACGAGAAAGAAAAAGGTTAAGAAAAGGAAATGCATACAATTTATATTCATTGGGAGGATATGGAAACAAGATGCATTAACACACACACACACACACACACACACACACACACACACACACACACACACACACACACACACACACACACACACACACACACACAAATAGATCAAAACATATAGACAGAGACTTGACGAATAACGAGGACAAGGAGCAGGAGGGAGGAGGACGAGAGGAGACGAGAAAGAGTTTCAAATATTCACAAGAACAAGTATCCGACACACAGGCCTTGTATGCTAAAGCTGATGAAGCGTAATGGCCTGATGAGGGAAGGTTTCTGAGGCGGGGTGGAGGGCGGTAGAAAAGATAGTGAAGCTGTGTGGTGAAGTGAGGAAGGTAGTGAAGGTGGTGGTGGAGTGAGGAATGTAGTGGAGATGGTGAGGTTAGTGAAAAAGAGAGTGGAGGGCTGTAGACAAGGTAGCGAAGAAGTCGGTGGGGAAGGTAGTGTAAAAGGTGGTAAAGTTAATGAATGGGGGAGTGGAGGGCTGTAGGAAAAGTGGTGAAGATAGTTAAGGTGGGTGAAGATGAAGAATATAGATATACAGGGAAGTAGAAAAATAGATAGTGATAGGCGGGTTGGTAGATAGACAGATAGAGACATATTGTTTGATGTACGGATGCATAAATGGCTTGACAAACACAGATAGATGGACTGATGCCTGATGAACGAACGTTTATGAAACAGCATCGAGGACGGTAGAAGAGTTAGCGAAGATGGTGGTTAAGATAGCGTAGAAGGTGAGGTGAAGATGGATGGATAGGAAGATGAGAGGAATAGTTCAGTGGGAGGTGAGTAGGTAGACAAAGTAAAAAGAAGATAGTTAGATATATAGATGAATTGATAAATGCAATTTTGGAGAAAGGATGCTTGGATGAATTATGGAGAAAGGATGCCTGGATGAATTAGAGAGCGGTATGGAGGCAGATGGATAGAGTAAAAGGTGGATTATAAGACTGATAAACAGGCAGGCAGATAGACAGACCGACAAATGTAGGTAATAGATAGATGGTCAGCAATGTTAAAAATACCGAACCGATTTTCCGGTCCTTTGGTATTTCGCTCGTGTATAATGGATGAACGTGGACTGGTTAAGGGACCATGGAAGAGTTAGTTATCTCTGCATCAGCGTCACAAATCTTCATCTAAAGGTATACTTATTTATTCAACCATCATACCCCAACGCTACAAATGGGTCTGTGCAACAACAACACTCACTTCGCAAACCCACACCTACAGTAGATGTCTGCATACGCGCGCCCCCCCCCCCCACACACACACACACCAACGATGCTACCACAGCCCCACTCTAGCAAAGTGGCCATTGATGTCAGGGTTTTCTATGGCATATTGGTGGGTGCATCCAGGACACTGCCAGGTGTGTGTGTGTGTGTGTGTGTGTGTGTGTGTGTGTGTGTGTGTGTGTGTGACCCCACTGCACACACCTTTCTCAGCACAAACACCCACACAATGCACCTACCTGCCTCAGTACACACTCACACCTACACTCAACACTCACCTGATTCAGGAACACACTCACATCTACATGCTGCACACACCTTACTCAATACTCTCACACCTACAAATAAATACGCATCTACCTGAGTACACACACCTACACACGACACACACTTCACTTGACTCAGTACACACTCTCTCCTACACACTGCATCTTTGTCTTTGCATACGAGGGTTAAATATCACACTACATCTTTAAACTCAGAATCTTTTGCTTTCAGCGCTTTACGCCACACCAGTGTCAGCTCTTCAGTTTAAAATTAGTCTCTCCCACACTCTGCTGATAATACTGGAGTCCTAGTATGTTGTGTAATGTATCAGGCTGTGGACATAGGCTTGGAAACCCGTTCATGATATTCAGCAGTCTTGGAAACCCGTTCATGATATTCAGCAGTCTACTTGCCCCACGAATGAAAGCTTCCGGACACTAACGCATGTCACCACTTGGGCACTAGAATAATCCCACACACACACACACACACACACACACACACACACACACACACACACACACACACACACACACACACACACACACACACACACACACACACACACACCTCCGGCATCAGAGAGTCAGCACTGTGTCAACTCAGGTCCGGGGAAACAGCTCAATATTTGGGCAGGTAGAGGGAAAAGTCCTAGCCAAACAGAGTCACTGGGCCCGGGTCGACCCTTATCATACTGGCCCAAGGATGACGTCTTTTTCTTTTTTAAATCACGCTGAGGTTGAGGCTGAGTTATATACTGATTCAGATTAACCTTTTGGATCAGTTGGCGTATTTTACATATCATTCTTCCCATTTCGAGACGACTGTATTCGCTTTATGGTATAGTTATTCATACTTACGGAGTTAGATAAAGATTTCATGAACGTCTCTCTTAGGAGGTTCAGTCTATTTTATCTCCTTGAATTAAATGCCATACATACAAGCATATCATGTACAAAGCTTAAAAGTTTATGAAAGTTTCTCCCTGAGTGAACAAAAAGCCATTAATACCCGGCCGTAAAGATTTGGTATTTTGAGAAGGACGAGGGAAAGAGACAGCAGAATATTTCCATATCCTTTGTTCTTGCGAAAATAAACTCCTTATTTCGCAATGGACCTGGTCATAAATGTATCTTTGTAACTCATCTTTGGCGTGTCGCTGAACATTCAACTCGCTGAGGTACAGTCAGAGACTTCTCAAAGTTGGAAGAATACGTACTGAAAAAATCGAATAATTCTGTAACATGCGCTAACAGAGATTGGTTTTCATTGTACGTGGCCAGTTATAAATTTTCTTCAGACGGTACAGGGAAAGTAGCTGTGTCTTTGTACAGGAACCAAGAATAGGTCTCTCTTTCCCCTTTCAGAAGACTGCAAGGAAAGATATAGGCTAGTATTCTCGTTTACTTATGAGGCTTTGCAACACATATGCTTTTTTCGATATATTTTGCACACTTCACCCAGCTGTTTTCCTGTGTGCTATTATTGTTATCTGTGTCTTCCAGTATCAACGTAGATTTCATAAACACCACAACAGAGGATATTAATGTCTTATATGCAAAATTTGACTAATTATAAGAGGTGCTATAGTCTGCTTTCATCTGACGGAGCTGAACTACTCTCACAACATCATTACTAAGTCATGGGTACATGAAATTCGATAAGCCTCAGTTATAAGTTATGAATGAGTCTCCTTGGTTCCTAGTCTAGTCAGCTCGACCCCCCAGTCTGATTACACTTGGTCATCAACTGACCTGAATAGAGTTAGGGATCTGTTTCAGCTGAACATTTTTTTTAACCTTAGTAAACTTCTTAAGTTAATGAGAATGCGTTATAGTTAAATACCCAGTTTAGTGTGGATGGACGGATGGTTAGAGTCAAAAATATAAAGTGACTGAATTATGCATAACGTAATTAGCTGACTGGTGGATGGGCTAAAGGAGAACCAGCCACCAGTAAAGACGATGAGAAATAAAAATGGAATTAATGTTGGCACTCGGTATTTTAAGATTGAAGGTTAATTAGCCCTCTCACTGATCTCCGCCACTTGGGTATTTTATTGGTGGTGCCGCCTGACCATGTTTTTTCACCTAAGGGAACCTCTCAGCTCTCAAAGACCACAATGTCGTTTTAGTTAACACCTTCTGTACGATGACTCCTTGAATATCTGACATTTATTCAAATTCATTTTTGCTACCTCCAAACGATTTTATTCATCTTAAGACACACTCTTCGAATCCAGAGGTTATATTTACCTTTAGTCAGTCTCTTCATTATTACAGTTCGATAAATTCGTTTGAAGAAAATTTCTGAGGGTCACCTTAATACAAAGAAAAATACGTCATGCAAGTAAACGTTTAGTTTTTCTTGCTTCCACCCGATATTATTGAAAAATATAAGGGAATGAAGCTTATACAGGGACGAGTAATGATAAGAAGGAGTAAAACAAATACAGACACACAAAAAAGAAGGCCATCATATGAATAAACTACCGTACATAAAAACAGAAAGGAATGAAAATATAGTGAGACATAGGCAACAATAGGCATAAAACATAGAATGGAATGATGTTAAAGGAAGACAGTCATGAGAAATAGAAGAGTTTGGAAATGAGGATAAAATATATGGCCGAGGAAAGGTGGTAGTGGCAGAGGGGATGATATTAGGCCCTTCCTAAATGTCGTGTGTATCGAGGGAGAAAATGCTATAGCGATCAGTGTTTACCCCTCGCTCCTCATAGGCCTCTTCCAGCCCCTCCATACTTACCCCCCCCGCCCCCCTGCTTAAGTGATCAGTGAGAAGAGAGGTAGGGAGAGGTTAGAGAGGGAGAGCACACACACACACACACACACACACACACACACACACACACACACACACACACACACACACACACACACACACACACACACACACACACACACACACACACACACACACACACACACACACACACACACACACACACACACACACACACACACACACACACACACACACACACACACACACACACACACACACACACACACACACATTGTCCGAGGAAGATACACGGATTAGATGGAAGTGGAGTACAAATTCAGAAACAGACAGACAGAATGGCTTGAGCTGTGAGAAGGAAGAAAGAAAATTTATGGAACACCATAGGGATGACTGCAAAGTGGTGAAGAGCAGGGCGGCAGAAAGAAAAAATAGTAGTCGAGAAGAGAGAGAGAGAGAGAGAGAGAGAGAGAGAGAGAGAGAGGAACAAAAGCAGAGACGAAGACAGAGAAAATGAAATGACAAGAGGAACACTGAGAGACAGAGAAAGTGTGACAGCAAACATTGGCAACACTAGAATCTGGTGTCCTGTTTTATGTTTGCCGTGCCCTCTCCGTGACGGCAAGTAGCCTGGGATATTTATGATGTCATTCCTACCACGTGTCCTCCTTTCCCTCTTTTTACATCCTTTCCACCTTGAAGGATGGAACGGGGGTCTGCGGTATTGTGCTGGCTTTGTGTGTGTGTGTGTGTGTGTGTGTGTGTGTGTGTGTGTGTGTGCTTCTGTTTATTCTTTTTTTTATAGCTACACGATTTTCCCTTTGAATATTCCTCACCCAGTTTTTTCATTGTATAATCCTCACCAGATTCTCACATTGATATTTCCTTTCTTGATTCTCTCACCGGACACTCCTCCCCCAATATTCCCCACTTGTTTTCCTTACTCAGTTTTCCTCACCCAGTTTTATCACCCGATCCTCCTCGCCCGCAACCGAGTTTCCTCAGTTCCTTACCCTATATTCCACACCCTTTTTTCCTTATATGATTTTTTTTCCAGCCCAATATAGGTCACCCAGTTTTCCTAATCAGATATGTTTCACTCGATTTCCCCCACTCTACTTCCCGTGTCAGATTATGCTCAGGATGCTGTGATGTCTGTCAGTCCGTCCAGGCGTGCCATGATCAGATTACGACCTCATGCATACCTCTCTCTGATTCCCCTGCTGCATCGACCCCTTACACTGTCTCTGAGGGACGCGTGGGAAGAGCGCTGGGCCACGGGGAACGAACTTAAACTGGCCGAATATTGCTATTTGCCCACCTCGAATGCTGGCTAATAACACGATATTAACACTAGAATATGATGCTTGTCACGGAGAAATGCAGTGGAAAGACTGTAAGGTCGTTGTGTTTCTAATTCTGCCACTGAGCTTTCGGAAATAAGTTGAAAAATGGAAAAAGAAAAAACTTTCTTCCTCCTTCCGTCTCATTCTTTCTTCTTCCTTTCTTTTCTTGTCCTCCTCTGTACGTCTTTATATCTTTTGACTCCCCCACACTTCCTTTCTTCATTCCTTGTTTTTTTGTCTCATCATATCTTTATCTTCCTTGCAAATCGTACCCTTTTGTCTCAGTGTTTCTTCAGCCATTATTTTTTATTTTTTGGCTTGCATGTTTTTATCTTTTAACTCTTTTGTCATGCTTTTTTTTTTTTTTCATCTGCCCACGTCATTTCATGTTTCGACCGTCTCCTCTTTCCATTTTCTTTCTTTTTTGTCCATTTACCTTGTCTCATTCTGTTCCCCCTGGCCTCTCCCTCTCTCCTCCTCTTTTTCTGTTTTATTTATTCCTCATTTTTCCATAGTTGTATCTCTTTCCTTTTTCGTTCTCACTTTTTTAATCCTCCCTCCTTTATCCCAGTTTCCTTCTCACTAAATCCTCTTAACTCTAATACTGTACCTCATCCTCCACATTATTATTATTTTTTTATATCGCTTCTTTCCTCGATATTCTTCAGTGGAGTTCGTAGTCTTTCTCATACATATACCCCTCATGTTTTTTTTTTTTTTTTTTCCATTTTCATGTTTTCCTCTTTCTTCTATTTTCAACTTTTTTTTTTTTACACGTTCCACATCTTAGTCATACCTCGCCTTTCACTCTTGAGCACACCATACAAGGCCACGCAACCAAGCACAACGCAGCACTACACGGCACCACATTTCATTACAGCAAACCGCACCACACCAATCCACAAGACAATACAGCACAATCACACCAATTCCTCAGACTTACGCAGTACAACACAGAGCGTCACATCACAACACAACATAAAACGCCTTACCATAACAAAGCAAAACACATAATATTGCAAGACAACACAACATTGCATACCACACCACACCACACCACACCACACCGCACCACACCACACCATAGCACACCACACCACACTCACGCCCTGTTAACCAGACACCCTCTACCTCCTCCAACTGCTAACGCACTTGATGAGAACACGTGAATATGATCAGGTTTGTTAGCGTGTGTGTGAGGAGAGGGGAAGGGGGAGATTCATCCACCCCACCCACCTCCTTAGTGCTGAGGATCAAAGCATGGAGAGTGTTGGGAAGCATCCTGGAAGTGGAGGGTGAAGCCTACACCAAATTCGGAGCTTGAAAGTGAGTGAGAGAGAGAGAGAGAGAGAGAGAGAGAGAGAGAGAGAGAGAGAGAGAGAGAGAAACATAATTATCAAGGATGAAAGGAGAGAAGGATAGCGAAAATGCGGAAAGAAGACGAAAGAAGCGACATGGAGAAGACAGATGTATTAGGAAACGCGGAAGGAAATAAGAAAAGAATACATAGCAGGCAGAAGGAGAGAGATAAGGAAGAAAGAAGCAAAACAGGGAGAAAAGATAAAATGGAAAAACAGGAAGGAGAAGAGAGAAAAATGGAGAATAAGGATGAAAGGAAGAAAAGAGGGGGGACATTGGGGTTGACCTGGATATAAACGCGTGTAAGGGAAGGATAGAAGTTTCCTTCCATAGAGTAGACAGTCCACTTAATATCACCTGCCCTCACCCAGCCCTTCCCTTATTGCCCATCCATTTGTCTTTCTTCACCCCCTTTTCCTTTACCCATTCTCCCAGTTGTTTACTCCTTCCTCCTTCCGTTTTTTACTTTTCCTCCCGTATTCATTCAGTCCTCCTTCCCACATTACTCATTTCCCAGCCCCACTTTACTCATTACCCATCCCCACCTGGGTCTGAGCAGAAACTGTTTAATTGTCTTAATGTTGCTCGTTTAGTCAGTGGGAATAAATCTAAGCATCCTTACCCCTTCATCTTCTTCTTCAATCATCCTCTCCTTGTCTCTTACAGTCCCCTTCCTTCTTTTCAAGTTTTCCTTCATTTCCACTCCCATTACATTTTCATTATATTCCTGCCATTTTCCCTTTCCAATTTTCCTTCCCTACCACTTTCCTTCGGCCATTCCCTTCCTTCTGCCCCAATTTTTTTCTTTTGCCCTTGTTCACATTTATTCCCCCTCTAATTATTTTATTTTTTTCACGTCCCTTATTATTTTCCAGAACTCCTTGAAGTGACCCACAAAACATTTCCTTAGCCCTTTATCTCATTATAATCATTTCACTACATTGAGGTATTTTTAGATTAAATTCATGCTACCTATGGACACTTTTATTCAATTCATGGAAGGCTACTCGAACAGGTGAAGTTATATATACCCTTCATTAAGCAGTTTACTCTGATGACTCTGTTTTTATCACATTTTTGCTACCGTCATACACTTCAATTTCACTGGCGAGCATTTCGAGTATTTTAAATTTTCTAATAAGGACTGAACATTGAGATGGACATGCGTGTGTGTGTGTGTGTGTGTGTGTGTGTGTGTGTGTGTGTGTGTGTGTGTGGAGGCCGTGCGTGCTTGTCTGTCTGTCTGTCTGTTTGATGTGTGTGCGCGTGTGTACGTACGTGGATGCAAATTCACGAGGGAACTCATTTGCCTGTGACTGTGACGTGTGGGTGTGTGGGTGTGTGTGTAAGCGCCTGTGTTTGAACTCTGAAGATTGCGTGTCATTCCAAATATCGAACTTTTCCCACCACACACACACACACACACACACACACACACACACACACACACACACACACACACACACACACACACACACACACACACACACACACACACACACACACACACACACACACACACACACACACACACACACACACACACACACACACACACACACACACACACACACACACACACACACACACACACACACACACACACACACACACACACACACACACACACACACACAACGAATCTCCCCTACAAGCTGTCCCCCAAACTCCCTCATCCCCACAAGCACACGCACACGCACATGCACACAGCCTCCTCTATTGACCATCAACGCAGAAGGGGGCGAGGCTGTCAGAGGAACGATTACGCTACACCTCCACCTTGAGACCTTTTGCTTCCCCCCCCCCCTCTTCCCCCAATCTTTCCTCCACCTTCCCTCCCTCTGTGCCCGGATCAGCTTAGAGGAGTAAAGAGGATATGCCGCCTACGCTCTCCGAAGGGAAGACCACACAATTTTCCCTCATATTTGGCTGGCTAGACTGGGTTTGTGTTGCGTGGGTTGATTTACCTTCGGTTGAGCTGGACAGGGTTGGGTTGTGTAAGGATAGGGGCCACTACAAAGCGTTGAGGGCAAGTACAAACTTCCCTTTGCATTTGTTTAGGAAAATTAATTACTACAACTTCTGTCATCTACCTATTTATTTATCTGTCTGTCTATCTGTCCATCAGTCAACCTGTCTGTCTGTCTGTCTGTCTGTCTGTCTGTCTGTCTGTCTGTCTGTCTGTCTCTCTCTCTCTCTCTCTCTCTCTCTCTCTCTCTCTATATATATATATATATATATATGAATGTATACAGAATATACGATATATATCGTATATTCCTCTCGTATTAATTCCCTTTCTCTCTCACCCTCCAGTTTTCTTCTAACCTACCGTTTCTCCTTTTTCCTCATCCCTCCTTCCTCCCGCTCCATTAGCCCCCCCTTCCACTCTACCTCGTCACCCTCAGCACCCTAAAGTGAGGTTGACGGA
This sequence comes from Coenobita brevimanus, assembly GCF_032717465.1. Classification (NCBI taxonomy): domain Eukaryota; kingdom Metazoa; phylum Arthropoda; class Malacostraca; order Decapoda; family Coenobitidae; genus Coenobita; species Coenobita brevimanus. Next base: position 21,822,622 of record NC_137033.1, read on the forward strand.
GGTACCATCAAAGAGTGAATAATTGACCAGCCTGGCACGCCTATCGCCCCTTCCCACTCCTCCATCTCCCAGCCCCACAGTCGCCTCCCCATAGCCCATGCACACACCCTTACACCCTCACTAGACCCTCATCCCCAACACACCTCCCACAATAACCCCACCCGTACACATCCTTCCCACCCCCCTCATATCCCCACCCCCTCAAATCTCTCACTGACTACGGGCATTTTATCTAAACACCCACACCCTTCCCGTAACTCCCTCTGCACAAACTCCCAATCATCCACCCCCACTCGACTTTTCATTTCCCATAGTAGCCGTCGACACCTTACTCCTAATCCCCTTATTGTAACCAAAACTCCCTCTGTGCAACCCCCAACCAACCCACACCACCCCTTACCCACTCCCTACCCCATCCCTTCCAGTCTTCCTTACCCCATAACTCCCCATACCCACATCTTCAACAAAACCCCTCCCAGCTCCTCTTATCCTTTCTTACACAGCAGCTACTATCCCGTCTCACCTCTTTCCCTCCCAACCCTTCCCACCCCAGTCCCATCCCCATCCCACACCATGTCCATCCTTTCCACTTATCTTCATATCCTTTCCCACAGAGTCCCTCCTATCCTACCCATTCTCCATTCTCCTCATCCTCACCCCAAACAACGTCCCCCTCTTCCCCCTTCATTTTTCATTCCATGTGCTTATTTGTTCATTGATCTTTCCCCTCTCCCCTTCTCTTCCCCTCCCTTTTCTGCCTTATCTGCCCATTTTCTCTTTCTCTCCTCTCTCCCTTACCACTATAATTCTTCCCTCTTCCGTTTCATATGTTTTATTTGTATTGCCTTCCTCTTTTTCCATTTTTTCCCGTTCATACCCAGTTCTCATCCTTATTATATTCTGTTCATCTCATTTCTCTTGCGTCTCTCACTTTTCCCTTTCAACCCTTCCTCACTCTATCTTATGTATTGTTTTATTTTATTTTCCTATTCCTCCTCTTCCCATTCCACCCTCTGTGCTTTGTATTACTTTATTATCTTTTCCTTTTCTTCCTTTTCCCATTTCTCCCAGCCTTTCATCTTTGTTTTTATTTTCTCTTTATTTAGTCCTTGACTCCTTCCTCATCTCTTCCCTTCCGATTAAATCTACTCATTTTCCTCTCCTCTTGTCTCACCTCTTCCCATTCCTCCCCGTCTCATATCTGTTTTTAGCATTTACCATATTCTTCATTCCCTTCTTTCTTCCGTTCTTATTTCTCCTCATCTCTTCCCTTTTATTTATATTTTCTTTGTGGCTTTGTTTCTCTTCTCCCAAGCCTCCCACCCTTCCCATGTTCTGTATATTTTCTTTAGCACTTTCTCTCTTCTTTTCTCACCTCTTCCCGTTTCACCCTACGTCTCACGCCAGTACTTTATGTATGTATCTATTCCTCATTTCATTCCCTCCCATTATTCCCCATTTTTCTTCTAACCTCTTCCTCTTCCTACCCTCTGTTTATACCTTCCATCAATTACCAACCCTCTCCTTACCCAACCCACTTGCCGCAACTCCCTAATACCACCTTAATTATTTCCACTCGTATCCCACCCCTCATTTTTCCTCCCTCGGGCCTATCCCTCTCCTTTTCCCTCTCCTCCCTTTTTCCCTCTTGCTCTTTTTCCCTCTTTTCTCAAGCACTCACCCCACTCCCCTTTTCCAGTCCATGGTTTCCCATCTTTCCTCCTTTATTTCCTTTCTGTCCTCTTCCCTCTTCTATCGTTTTCTCTTCTTCCCGTTTCATTTATCTGTGTCTTAAATTCTAACTTTTCTTTGTTTCTCTTGGCCCTTTATGTCATGGCATCTCGTCTGGTCTTTTAAGTTTTTTTCTGTTTTCTATCATCCCATTTCTTTCCCCGTCTTACTGTTGTTAATCATATCTTTGCTTGCCTTCTCTCTCTCTCTCCTCTCTCTCTCTCTCTCTCTCTCTCTCACACACACACACACACACACACACACACACACACACACACACACACACACACACACACACACACACACACACACACAGACACAGACACACACACACACACACACACACACACACACACACACACACACACACACACACACACACACATCCTTTCCTTTTTCATCTCCTCCATCCCTTCCATTTTTTTTCCTCCTCCTCTTCTTCTCTTTCCCCCCTCCTCCTCCCCACGTCTACCTGGCCTGTCCTCTACCTCCACCTGACCTCACCTGACCTGTTAAAGCTGCCCAACTCAAAGGTCACAAACACACAGGGGAAATAAAAGCACTTTAGAGAGAGAGAGAAAAAAAAAAAAACTTCTATCCGGTGACTTATATTCTTGCTGTCACCTAACAAGTTCCTTCGGTTTATAAGAGATTTTTTGAACTGAGGTGGTATGATAGTCTTCAGTACTGCAGGCATTACATGACGTATCTCCTAAGCTGAGTGAAATCGTCTGGATATGGCAAAGATAAATCATAAAAAACTGTCACCGATTACAAGAAGTTAAGAACAATAAAACTATGGGTTTAAAAAGTTCTGTGAAATAGGACTTAGAGGAAAAATTAACCTATAGACTGACAGCATTCTCTTGACCTCTTGACTGAATGAAGTTGCCTATCGTTAGGTTGGATTCCAAAGCAGAAAGTGGCAGAGAAAAGTTACTTTCCGCTGAACAGCATGTTACATCGTTTGCCTGAATAAATTACGCAAGTGCACAAACATGAGAGAAAGATTTAACTTAGAGGAGATTAGGAAGAGATAAACTAGGGTCCTTGTGGAGAGAGAGAGAGAGAGAGAGCAGGGGGTCTGGAAAGAGAACAGTACTACTTGTGAATTTTTATACTGATGTGAATGACAAGATTAATGATGTGACTGCTTCTACGAAATGTCCGGTTGGAATAGATAATGAGAAAGCTTTGTTGAACTCTGCTAGGAGGCCATGTTGAGCCAAACCCTTCATCCTGCATAAAAACAATTACAAGGGAAATAGCACAAATGAGGAAATGGCAATGGGAAGAAAATTTGAAGCCGATAAATTGTGTGCGTTTGGGGGAAGGGGTGATTTGACTTCTCCTCTCACATAAAATGAAAGATAATGTTTCCTGAAGCTGTAAACGTATTAGAGTTGATCCTGTCGGAGCTGTCTTATATATTATGAAAATATGTTTGAGTTTCGTAATTTGACTGTTATAGTTAATACATCTTACCATCGTATACTCTCTCTCTCTCTCTCTCTCTCTCTCTCTCACACACACACACACACACACACACACACACACACACACACACACACACACACACACACACACACACACACACACACACACACACACACACACACACACACACACACACACACACACACACACACACACACACACACACACACACACACACACACACACACACACACACATCTTGTTGCACTGATTTTACTTTCATTCTGGCAGATTTTCAATTCTGTGTCTCATACATCTGTCCTTTACCACTTCTCTTGCACATCCCTCTGAATTTCTCTCTCTTTCTCTATCTCCCCTATTTCCTGTCTTCCTCTCCCTCTTTGCCATTCCTCTTGCATCCTCTCCCTCCTAGCTTTATGTCTCCTCTTAAATCCCATCCTTCCCGTCCGTTCTGTCTTTCTCCTCCCTTCATTTCCATCCTCCCTCGCCCTCTTTGTTTTCCATCATTGTGCTCTCTCTCTCTCTCTCTCTCTCTCTCTCTCTCTCTCTCTCCCTCCCCTCCTCCTCCTCCTCCATCCCATTCTTCTTATTGCCAACTTTTCGTAATTCTTTTCCTTCTCTTTGCTTTTCATATCTTCTCGACGTTCAAGTATACCTTCCCTCCTGTCCTGTCCTTTTCATTTTGTTCTCCTGTATTCATGAACGATGTTGGTTTCGGGCATGGTGTGTGTGTGTGTGTGTGTGTGTGTGTGTGTGTGTGTGTGTGTGTGTGAGAGAGAGAGAGAGAGAGAGAGAGAGAGAGAGAGAGACTGTTCATGATATATGGTCATTAATAATTAACAGCTTTCATCTCGTTGTTACTTATGTCCCCTCTATTTTACCCTGTCGGTATAATTGATCTCCTTAGCTACAGCAGATGATGTACTGGCATTCAGAGTAATACAAGAGGATACGCCATCTAACTGAAGGAGTTAATTGACACTGCTTTTAATCCCTTCTCCACGATGAGTATGACCTAAGTTGAATTACAGTGCCTAGGCAATAATATCCTAAAAATGTTAAAGTGTGAGGGTCAAAAAGCACATCAGTAAGGCTTAGATCGTTCTCAACACTAATTTTGGAATATTTAAGGCGCATCATAGTACTTCACCTTTAAGAAAATATGATAGACGCCATCGTTCCTGTCATACCTGAACAGACGCTGTGAAGACAAGACTTGTTGTTCATCTGGTCCTCCATCTGGCTTCAGCAATTTCTCGTATGACTGATAACTTTTCTCCATCTCTTAATCATGTTCTCTCATTTCTCCTCCACTCCCTTCCTCCTGTACCTAATTTCCATCACACTCCACTCTGCTTTCGAACTTTTTTTCTTTATATTTTCTGTCCCTTCTGTGTCTTGTTAATATTTACTTTCTTTCAACGTTTTTGTTGCTTTTATCCAGTTCCCATAATCCTGTACCTATTTTCCATCTTATTTCTCTCTCCTTTCATCCATTTTTCGTTAACATTATTAATTTCCTCTCCGTGCCGTAACATTATTCAATTTCTCTCCACTTTTCTGCCACTTCTCCTCACCTTTCTTCCTGGTGTACCTATTTGCCGTCTCAGTTTCCTCTCCCCAGGTCACAATCCTCCAGCTCAAAATTTCCAAGTTGTGTGAGGGAGAATACGGAAGTCTGGAGCGCCGGCTTTTCGTCCTCTTTTCGTAAGGGATGAAGTTTTGATGCTAAAGAATTCCATTTGAATATGCCTCGCTCCTACCCTCCTTCTCAACTCTCTCTCTCTCTCTCTCTCTCTCTCTCTCTCTCTTTCTCTCTTTCTCTCAACCAGCCGCGATTTCATTTTTATTTTCATACCATGTGTTTTAGGTATATACACGGACCACTTGACCGGTATTTAAAGACATATTTGAAATCACTTCCCTGGTTAATTCTGTACGGATTTGAGTGGGAAAAAAAAAAAGCCAAGAACGGGAAACTGTAGAGGAGCCTCCAGCTGTTCCCGACAAAATTTTGAAGCCTGAAACGATGATAGGAGGTCCGATCTTTTTGTATCGTTGATGGGTGTATTTTGTATTGTGGGATGCAGACTGATTACGTCAACAATTACAGAGATTTAAAAATGCTGACAACAGTGCCTTACGTTGAGGAGATAAGAGTAACGCAGATGATTGTGTCGCCTAGTGCAAATATGATGATATAGGGCAATAGTTGGCGTAATTGGACCCGTTTTGCGAAAGTCCAGCACACATAGCGCACATACGAAGCCCACCGCACCAACACACAAGACACAGGGCAAGCAATGTCATAAACGCATTCCAGAGAGACGGAGGGAGGGGAGGCTAGGAGGCAGAGGGAGAGGAGAGGAAGGTACGACGGGGAGAGAGTTGGGTGAAGACGAGGATGAAGTGGAGAAACAGAGGGAGGAGAGAGGAAGACAGGATAGTGAAGGAGAAACAGACAGGCAGATCTGAAGAATAACAGAGGTGATAGAGAAATAGGGTCAGATGAGAGAGAGAGAGAGAGAGAGAGAGAGAGAGAGAGAGAGAGAGAGAGAGAGAGAATAATATCATCCCTGACTCCTTGCACGGCGCCTGGACGCGAGTGAGTAATTAATTGCATGTGTCACGAGCCAGCCGGGTGGTCGCCGTGGGAGGGGGGAAGGGGAAGAGATGGAGAGAAGGGAGAGAGTGAGGGATAAAAGATGGAGGAAAGGATAGACGGAGGTTAGGAGATGGGAGATGGAGTGTGGTGGAGGGCAGGAGAGAGAGTGCCTAGAGAGGGGAGGTGGAAAGAGATGAGAAAAAGAAGAGCAAGAGAGACCAAGAGTGAGGGAGAATGCACAGACGAGAGAAAAGGGGCGAGATGAGACAAGAGAGAAGGATCAGGGGAAGATAATGCTTAGGAGGAGGAAAGGAGAGGAAAGGGAAGAGGGAGAGGGAGAGTGTATATATATATATATATATATATGCTGATATCCACAAGGAAGAAGGAAACACGAAATATCCAGAATGCTTCCGTTTAGTCTTATCTTCAGGGGAGAGCAAAGTGAAGGAGGTGGAGTTCACCTGTCATTTTTATACAGAAAGAGGGTGGGGAAATTCCCAGAAGAGCTAAGTCGATGACATCGACCAGTGTTCTAAACTTACTTCCTTAATCCTAGTGAAATAAACAATCAAATCAAATAAATAATATTACATACATAAAACACTTTTGTATATTTTCTGATGACAATATAATTATACACCCAACGGTAAGCAGTATCGTAGCATTAAGTTCTTAAAGACTATTAGGGTGTGGGGAGGGGATTATCAAGCATTCACTTACTGCCCTACTGCAGAAAACGCGCGCGCACGCACGCACACACACACACACACACACACACACACACACACACACACACACACACACACACACACACACACACACACACACACACACACACACACACACACACACACACACACACACACACACACACACACACACACACACACACACACACACACACACACACACACACACACACACTCTCTCTCTCTCTCTCTCTCTCTCTCTCTCTCACTCTCTCACAGATAAGTTTATGAAGAAGGAATAAATAAGAGAAAAATATAGAGGGACAAACGGAGGAAGAGATATAGTAGAGAAAATAACAAGCTGGAGGATGACTGAAGGGAAAAGAGGAAAGATACTGGGAAAAGGAGGAAGCAGGAGAGAGACAAAAGGTTAAATGGAACAAAGAGGAAACATGAGACATGAAATGGATGTTATAAAAGAGAGAGAGAGAGAGAGAGAGAGAGAGAGAGAGAGAGGAGGAACATGATCCAACAAGAAAGGCTAAATGGCGTGGAAGGGCAAGGAAGAGAGGATTTAGGCGAGTGAGCTGGGGAATCTGTGTTGGGGAGAGAGAGAGAGAGAGAGAGAGACGGATTACTGCGAATTATACTAGTGCAAGAGATATTAGTCTCACGCACACACACACACACACACACACACACACACACACACACACACACACACACACACACACACACACACACACACACACACACACACTTTCGCCTCGTTTTGTCGTTAATATTGTTTAATTACAAGTGCCAGAGTCAAAAGGGCCAGGGAACATGGCATTACACTTGCTCAATTCTCTCTTACTTTCACACTCACTCTCACTTTACCCCTCACTCACGCTTTCCTACTTACCTTCCTCACATAGCCTACAGACACTTCCTACTTTTTTGGCCTTTATTCACCCCTATCCTGCTCTTCCTCACTTTCACACACACTTCCTCACTCTTTCACACACACTCACTCTCACATACTTCTTTCACATGGCTTTCTTCCAGACACTCTCGCTCTCCCCTCTCGTCGTTAACACTTTGTCCATTAATCTTTTCACAATGCTCTCTCTCTCTCTCTCTCTCTCTCTCTCTCTCTCTCTCTCTCTCTCCGATCCCTTTCTTATAGTCATATCCTCTCCTCTTTCGCATGTCGCACCAACTCACTTTTCTATCCCTCACACTTGCTCACTCTCTCACTATTTTTCCTCAGCTCTCTCTCCCTCTTGGTTCCCTGCCAGATCGCCTCACTTGTTGCGCTCTCTCTCTCTCTCTCTCTCTCTCTCTCTCTCATTAGGTTGGGTGGGAATGTGGGGGAGATGATGGGGGCAGGGTGAGGGAGTGAGAGAGGGAGAAGGTGTTAGGGTGAGAGAAAAAGTGAGAGATAGGGTGAGGGGTGAGGGAATTAAGAGGAAGAGGGAAGAAGGGTGAAGGAGGGGTAAGGGGTAGAGAGAGTTATGGAGTGAGGGAGAAAGAGAGTGGAAGGATGGGTTTGGGTTAGGGTGAGCGAGGAATGGAAATAGTGTGATAGTTGAGGGTAATGGTGAAAGTGAGAGAGAGAGAGGGGGGGAGCTGAGGGAGGAGGGGATCAGTGTGAAGGAGTGAGAGGAGGGGAAGGGGATCAGTGTGAGGGATTGAGAGGGTAGGAAGAGACTGGGTGAGGGAAGAGACTGGGGTGAGGAAGGCTGGGTTAGGGTACATGGAGAGGATGAGTATGGGTGAAGGTCAAAAAAGGAAACTGGAGAAAGTTAGGGTGTGGGAGGGGGTTAGGGTGTATAAGTCTCGTAAGGGTAAGATATGTTGAGGGGGGGGGGAGATTTAGGATGAGTTAGAAAGGTGAACGGGGAGAGTGAGTTCGAGAGAGGGGAGGAGGAAGGGATGAGGTTGAGGGAGGGGTAATGGTGGGGAAGAAAGGTGTTCGTAGACATGGAGAGGGTAAGAAAGGAGTGGGAATATGGTGACATGTGAATATGAGTGGGGATTTCATTATAGTATCAGACAGTATTAGGACGCATGAGTAAGGTGAATGATAAGTTCAGGCATGATGTAAAGGAGAGAGGGATGAAGGAAGAGGAGAATGAGTGTGTCTCAGAAATGAATGGAGGAGTGAATGAGTGAAGATTACGATGAGAGAGGTAGACGCGAGTAAGCATGTGTAAGGATGGTGCATTAGGAGTTGTATTGAATGATTGGCTAAGTCAGGGTAATTGGGGATGGTAGGTAAGGATTGAGAGAGAGAGAGAGAGAGAGAGAGAGAGAGAGAGAGAGAGAGAGACTGATAGGGGAATAGAGACAAGGAAGTGGTGAGAAGGGTAGTGAGTGGGTGTACATGAGAAAAGAGAAGGGGAGTTATTGATGAAAGTGTGAGAGAGTGACAGAGAGGCGAAGAGAGTGTTTGAGAGCGAGAGAGAAAATGAGAGAGAGCTTTAAAGACGAACAAACACTGATATATTACCAGCGTCATACCCACAGCCAACACGAAAACCAAGTTAAGAGAGAGAGAGAGAGAGAGAGAGAGAGAGAGAGAGAGAGAGAGAAATAATTGGCAGGAGGGTAAGATGGGGAGAGGGAAGCTGACACTTGAAAAGAATTTGAGATAGGGGAGAGAATTTGGGTTAGGGGTGGGATGTTAAGGTTAGAAAAGGATAAATCTGTTAAAGGAAAGTGAAATAGGGGAATAGAAGATTAGGATTTTAGTGAACAAAATGTATGGCAGAATGAAAGAATATTTACTCGAGGAATGAAACAGAAATAGAATTGAGGTCTTCCGCTACTTCTCACGACCTCTTACACACCTACTCCCTTTTCCCTATTCCCTCTCCCTCACTTCCTCTTCCACATTGTCTGTCCCCTACTGCCTCTCCCCCACATCCTATCTCATGCCGCCTCTTTCCTAATGCTTCTTTCCTACTATAAAATCCCCTACATCCTCTCCCCTATTCCCCTTCCCTACTTTCTCTCGCGTACTCTTTCATCTGCTGCCTGTGCTTTTGCTCCCTGTGCCATTCATAACCCCAGTCACACCTACTTCCTTTGTTCCCTTTCCTTCTCCGCCCTCTTTTCCAATACCCCACCTCCTACCCACACCCCCACTTACACCACAACCTTATTTCCCTACTCCTTCCTCCGTTCTCCCGTCATCCCTTCCCTCCTTTTACTCCTTCCTCTGTACTCCTTGACTCTGTTCTTCACTCCCTTTTCCCCTCTCCCCCTCCACTCTCTTCCGCCCACTCCCCTCACCCACCCACACCACCTTCCTTATCCCCCCTTACACCCCAACTCTCTCCTCCTCCTCACCCACCCTGAAACAATATCCCGCTTTCGTTCTCAAACTTTTCCAGCCGACCTTTCGAGTTTTCTGTTTCATGGTTTCAGCTCACCTCCTTTATTGACTTCAGTTTTTTTTCTTATCTTTGTTAGTGTAACTTTATCAGTGTCTTTGCTTTCTTTGTTTCGGTCTCAATTCGCCATTCGTGTCATATAACCCTCATAACGGTAGGGATATTAAAGAATTCTAGTCCAGTTGACGCCAGACGATTTTTTTTTTTTTTCAAATGAGAGTGAAGTATAGGAGCCTGAGAGTGTTAAGACTGTCACATAACGTTTTCAAGGTCGAAACAATTCTAGTTTATAATGCCAGATAATCCCAGACGATTTTACTATTCATTAGCGAATTAGAAGAGTCTGAAAGATATATTATTGGCACCATTATTCATGTGATATTCGGAACAACTCTAGTATCGATTCCAGCCAATTCCAAACGATTGTATTCAGCCGAGAGTGGGTCATAGGAGCCTGGAAGGTAAGCCATTTCTCATAATCTCTTTAATGGTCGCAACAACTCCAGTATCGTATTCTAACCGATACCGGATGACTCTTCAACTGAGTGAGTCATAGGTGCTGAATGGGGAACTTCTTTGGCTCACACATCTATCTTAAGTACATAGACTTCACCATTCTCTCTGTCTCTCTCTCTCTCTCTCTCTCTCTCTCTCTCTCTCTCTCTCTCTCTCTCTCTCTCTCTCTCTCTCTCTCTCTCTCTCTCTCTCTCTCTCTCATATTTTTCTGTATCATAAGTTCCTTCATTTTCCCTCACTTTCAGTTTTCTCACTCATAAAGCAATCTGACGTACAGTATTGTTCTTGTGTGATAGTAAAGAATTTATAAGTGCCCTTGGGAAATATATCAGCTGCTTAGCAGGGAGAGAGAGAAAGAGACAGACAGACTGAGAGAGAGAGAGAGAGAGAGAGAGAGAGAGAGAGAGAGAGAGAGAGAGAGAGAGAGGGTGGGGGTGGAGGGGAGAACCTGGCCAGTTTTAGAGCCCACAACCGACCACCGCGACAAAGTAAAAAGAAAATGTTCGCCCAGTTTTTGTTGCTTTACTTTTTGGTCGCCTGTTTCCCTCCTCGTAGCTGCCCCTTTTCTTCTTCCTCATTTCTCCTTTTGCTCTTTTTTTCTTCTTCTTTTTCTCCATCATCTGTCTAAACCTATTTGGTGGTTCATCCATATAAGTGTACGTCAAGGAGTTAAAATGGTGGGACTTGCACATTATGGGAAGCAACCCCCATGATGATCGCTTAGCACCACACTTAATAAGTACAAGAGTTATTGTTTATGATCACTTGTAGCCCTAATCGCTGGCTGGAGAGAAGACACAGACAGGGTTTCACGCCAGACAAAGATCTATAGTGCAGTGTTAAGGCGGCAGTGTGAAGTTTCTGTAGATTATATGAGTAACATCGCCATCATGAACTGCTGCTCATTTAGTCACGCTGCTCACCACCACTTTGGTAATGGGTGTCAGATCTCATTTTCGATGTAGTACCCTGACTTGTCTCCAGTGCTGGTATGGGTTGCTAGAGATCAGAAACTAAGACTCATATGTGTGTCACCCTGCGTATTGTTTTATCGCTATAGTAATACTTATTACTGTATTATTATTATTATTATTATTGTTATTATTATTATTATTCTTATTACTATACAATTATCTCTGTTCTAATACGGTCTTCCTTATTTCAGGTAATTGGTTGTGCAGTACCGTAGCCTGCGTATGTACGTATGAAGGCCATCCGTTCCATAGTTAATTGCCTCATTCAAAGCTTATTTGTTAATTTTGCTCTTATTTTTCACGTCCTTTCAGACTGGAGTATTTAATCGTCTTATCCGCAAAACTAATGTTTACTTTTGCTTAGGATTGAGTGAATATTTGCATTAAGGCCATTCTTGCTGTAATTAATTCACACATTTCAAAGATTATTTGGGATTTGACTCCACGGATTTGTTGGGATTTCCTCAGTGAAAGGTGAGGAAGCAAAAGAATGAACTAAGGGAGAGAGAAGGATGTATGGAGTCAGTAGTCGCATTCCTTTTTAACATGGCTGACGTCATGGTGTATGGCTCACGGACGTTATGAAGTATAGTTTGATGTGGATTGTTTTGACCGAGAATTTCGATGGCCTGAATTAATGGATGTATGGCCCTATTTTATTGTTTACTTTGTTGGTAGTTCTACAACTTATAGATTTTCCTCTTCGTACTTGTAGACCCCTCCAATCCCATGTATTAGTGGCATAGATGGTTACAGTGATGATGATGATGATGATGATGATGGTGGTGGTGATCTACGTATTCATCATCTTTTTCCTCCTCCTACTCTTATTTGTTTTCTTCTTCGTGCTTCCACATTTCTTCCTTCTCTTCCTACTCCTTATATTCTTTCATATCCTCCTCCTTATAAGACATACAGCGACACGAATGATCTTCCTGTTATCTGGGTTTTCCTCTCTCTCTCACACACACACACACACACACACACACACACACACACACACACACACACACACACACACACACACACACGCACGCACGCGCGCGCGCGCACACACACACACACACACACACACACACACACACACACACACACACACACACACACACACACACACACACACACACACACACACACACACACACACACACACACACACACACACACACACACACACACGCAGTTATTCTCCTTCTCCTCCTCTTCCCCTTCCTGTTCCTTCTTCTTTTCCTCTTCCTCTCATGAACCCCCGCTTGCTTGTCCATATCCTTCCATGTCATCACTCCTTTTCACATTCACACGCATATTTTATCCTTTGACTGCGACAGGATTATCCAAGGTGAATTAAATTGTCTCACCTACACATGAATAAAATATAAACCTCATTTTTTCTCGGCAAGAATGCATATTGTGGCTGTTTTTAATCGCTTCAGTACGATAACATATTTTCATACGATTCTTGCTAAATTAATGCTTTTTTTTTTTTTTTTTTTTTTTTTTTTAGGACAAATTTTTCGAACTATTTGGGGTTAGATATAGTCTTCCTTAACCTCCTCATTGTTAGACATCATTTAGAAAAAAAACAGTCTAGCAGTCGCAAGAAAGGCTAAAATAATACCTCGTAGAGAAGGGTAATTGACTGGTGTGCTTCTCAGAGTCGCGTATAATTCTCGGAGGCGGGGGGGAACAAATACGAATTCGATTCACATAATTTTTACTCATCCAACACCTAACCTCTCCAAGCACCTTTTGTCTTCCCTCCTTACCTTGCACCGGAAGAGGAAAAAAAAAAGGGGGGGGAGGGAAAAAAGAAAAAAAGTCCTTCTTTAGAATTTCCCCGATCTGAAATATACCCTAAAAGTTTAAATCTCAGCCGACGCCACTCTGGTTAAAGGGGCGAGAACAGCGTGTTGAAGAGAGCGAAAGTCACCCTAGTTTGCATATTGGATTTTCGGAGGCTAAATTCAATTGACGTTTGGGGGAAAGTTTTGTGTGAGTTTACCTGCCTTCCCTCGTTAACTTCCTTCTTTCCTTCCTTCCTTCCTGCTCTCCCTCTTTGTTATTTTTTTTCTACTTCCTTCCTCTCTTCTTTCCTTCCTTCCTTCCATCCTTCTTTCCTTCGTTACTTGCTTACTTACTTACATACTCGTACATACAGACATTCCTGTCTTTCATTTTTTCCTTCCTACATTCATTCATTCTTTCATTCATGCTCTTCTTCATTGCCTCTCCCTATTACAAATCGAATATTCTTATTTCTTTTCATTTTTTTCTGCATTCTTCTTTCTTTCCTTCCTTTCTTAATATTTTTCTGCTTTTTTACTGTCTCCTTCTGTCTTTCCTTCCTTCAGTCCTTAATTTTTTCATATCTTCTTTTCATTCTTTACTATTTTTTCTTCTTTCTTTCTTCCAGTCATTCATCACTCTCTCTCTCTCTCTCTCTCTCTCTCTCCACTGCATCCTTTCAGCACCACAACAACGGAACATTCGCCACCAGGTCAGCACCACAGCACCACAACCATCACCCATACTCCCTTCACTGCAGCCAAGGCACTGACTCCACCATCGAATATCAGCACCAGAGCCACACCAACTTCTACCACAATTACCACCACCACGAACGCACACTCTTCCAACCAACTTGCAGTGATTAAAAGTTGCCAAATTCTTGACTCTTGCTTCCGACTGCCCTGGAGCCAAGCAGCATTAATATCTAATGATGGTGTGGAGAGAGAGAGAGAGAGAGAGAGAGAGAGAGAGAGAGAGAGAGAGAGAGAGAGAGAGAGAATAGAGAAAAAAAAGCAAGAGAGGGGGACCAAATATAGACAGGAATGGGTGAGAGGAGAGAGGGAAAGGTAAGTGAAAAAGAGTAGATAGTGAGAGAGGGTGGGAGTGAGTGAAATGTATGAGGAAAGGGGAGAAAGTTAAAGAGAGAGAGAGGGGGGGGGGAGAAGTTAGGGTAAGAAAGAATTGTTGCTCTTGTAATTCAAAATCCTCCTTTCTTGTAATCATCAGAACTAGTATTTGTTTATAACTAATTCATTTTTTATTCATTCATTTATTATTATTATTATTTTTAGTTGTAGTAGTAGCAGTAGTAGTTGTTGTTGTATCTTCATTATTATGTTCATTATTATTGCTGAAATTGTTATCAGTATTGTTACTCATCTTTTTTTTCTACAATTGTGCTATGTTATTGTTGACAGTAATGCGATTAATATTAATATGAACTGACCAGCTTTTCAAATTTGCAGTGTAATTCGTTCTTGAATACACTCTTCACACAAGTGAGAGTAACATTATAATTTGTGTGTCTGTAGTCATTGTGGAGTATAAGGTATTGTCATATATTGTTGGTTTATTTCTGTATGTGTTAAGCTCTTCCTGCGATAGCAGGTCAGGTATAATTTCACTCTTGCTATCTCCAGACGATTTTTTTTTTCAACTGGGAGAGGGTTATTTCGAAAAGGAAGAAATTTGTATTTACCGACTCCTTTTAACCCTTCATTTATAAACTTCTTCTTAAGCTAAATAATATCCACTGGAGGCAACACGAATAAAACTTTTACAATGCGCCATTGTGTTGAAGATCTTAACGAATGTACAAAGCCGTTTATTCAATTACTAATATTTGTTCTGATATTCATATTTTGCTTTCCGATGCATTAGTATAATCATTCTTTTGAGATCGTGCGTAACAAGAACTAATTAATATTTCCAGTCTTTTTATTGTATGTGCTTGTGAAATATGAAAGAAAATAATTTGTAGTTTATACATTTTTCTTCCTACCATTCCGCCTCTGCCTCTTAAAATTTCACCGTGAGAAAGGAAATGTTTCCTTGTATGTTTCTCCATATATCATTTTTTTCCCTGTACATGGCGCTAGAAATACCACGTCATTAGCATACTAATTAATTTCTTTTGATTCGGAATGCATGCGTTATTAGCGTTCGTCCAGGTCTCAGAGACGGCAGAGTGTTTAATTAAAGTGTGACGTAACATTCTCTCTCTCTCTCTCTCTCTCTCTCTCTCTCTCTCTCTCTCTCTCTCTCTCACGCACACACACACACACACACACACACACACACACACACACACACACACACACACACACACACACACACACACACACACACACACACACACACACACACCAAACAATCCTCCTCACCTCCCCAGCCAGCTAGCCACAATGCGACCAACACGGGCTGTATATCCAATTAGAGGAGATTCCCTTTGACAGTTACGCTAGCATCTGTCACACCATCACTGTCCGAACTTGAGGCGACGCAGGATGGAAAGTGGGATGGGAGGTGGGTTAGTGGGATGGGAGTTGGGATGGGAAGGGAGTTAGTGGGATGGGAAGTTAGTAAATGGGATGGGAGGCGGGTTAGTGGGATGGACTGGATGGACTGTGGGGTGGGAGATGAGTTAGTGAAATGGGAAGGGGGTTAACTGGATGGGAGGGGAGGTAATGGGAGGGGAAATGGATGAGAGGTGGGGTTGTGGGATGAGAGGTGGGTAGTGGGATGGGAAGTGGGTTAGTGGTGTGGGAAGTGGGATGAAAAAATGATAATAAATCTAATGAAAATTGGAAAGACAGATGACGGACATTGGATGGAAAGCTATATAGGGCTGGATACTGGTAAAGGAAGTGAAATATGACTGGAATGCAGGATAAGCAGAGCAAAATAGAGTAAGATTATAAACTGATGAGAACTGAAACAAGAAGTGGAATGGAAGGGGGAATAGCAGTGATGTGGGAATCCTGATTGGTAGTGAGATGGGAACTGGGGCGAGAAGCAGGATAGAAAGTGATACTGAACTGAGGAGCAGGCAGTGTAATGAGAAATATAATGGGAAGTGCAGTGAGAAATGGCTAAAACTATCCATTCCAACACCATTTTAGAAATTACACATATTTGACTGGAACAAGAGCGATGGTTAACAATAAATATGCATGAAAATATTTGTTGGGCTAAAATTTACAGTCCCTATCAAGCCGGAAAAGCCTTTCAAAAAGACTGTTTCATAATCTCGTTTATCCCCACCTAAATACACTTTTTGAAAAATTCTTGTATCAGTTTCAAATCAAAATATTTTTCCTCTTTCTTTAGTGTTGCCTCCTACCCCCTTTCCCCCTCCCTCTTCCACCGCTTTCCTCCCCATCACAGCCCTCCTTCCCCTGCCCCTTCCACTCTCCCCCTCCTCCTCCTCCTCCTCCTGCCCCTCCCCTCTTCGTGCTCCCTCTTCCTCCCCCTCCCACTCCTTCTGCCCCCTCCCCTTCCTCCTATCCCCTCCCCCTCCTTCTCATCCTGCCCCCTCCCCCACTTCCTTCCCTGTTCCCCCTCACCCCATCCTCCTCCCCTTTTGTCCCTTCCTCCTCCCCTCTCCCTCTTCTCGTCGTTACCTTTGCTTTCCCCATCCCTACTTTTACCATGTCTCTCCCTGCGTCCCCATCCATCTCCTTCTTTAACAACTCTATCTTTCCTCTTCACTTCCCCTTCCTTTCAAACCCAGCGTTACATGTCCTTCCCAATACCTCCCTTTTCCTTTTCTTCTCCCTGTCCTTCGCCTTCCCCGCCTCCCTGCCTCTTCTGCGTCCACTCCATCCCCTGCCTTTCATACCTCCCCTCAGTCTCTCCTTTGCCTCTCTGCTTTCCCTGATTCCCTGCCTCCCCTCAGCGTCCCCTTCTTTCTCTGTCATCCCTGTGCCTCTGCTACACTCCCTGCATCGTACGTCTTTCACACCTTTGTCTTCTTCCTTGCCACCTGTTCGACACCCTCTTCTACCCCCTCTCTATCTCCCCTTCCCGCTCTTCCTACTCTGTCCATTCTGTCTGTCCTCCCCATTCTGCATCCCTTCCATGCTACAACTGTCCCTCACCCTCTCAACCTTCCATCCTTCATTACCAGCATCTGTTTTCTCCCTCTCCCTCTCTCACTTTCCTTCATCCTCTCCCACCCTTTCCTCCTCCCTCTCCTCTTTCTCACTCTGTCTTCCATCGTCTCTCTCTTTCACCATCTCTCTCTCTCTCTCTCTCTCTCTCTCTCTCCCACCTACCCACCCTCCCCCATCCTCCTTCACTCCAACCTCTGCTGCCTCTCCTTGACTCCCCTTAATCATTTTATGTCCTGTCTCTTAAACCGGCTACTTTTTCGAGAACTATGTAGTGGAAAAGAGAGTGAACCATATACATGGGAAAGGGAAGGGAAGGTATAGTTATTCTTAGACGTTCCAGTGGTGTTCCAAAAAAGCGAAGTTCAGCTGGACGTGGTTAGAGAGAGATTAATAGGTATGTTGATACCCACTGGGGAAAAGGAAACACGTTATGTACCAAACACTTCCGTGTAATTATATCTGAAAGGGAAGAACAAATATATATATATATATATATATATATGTGTGTGTGTGTGTGTGTGTGTGTGTGTCCCCCCCTGTGGCGGGGGGGACACAATCTGGCCGCACTATTGGGTGGTACTACTACTCTGCGGCCAGGTTGTGTTAGGAAGAATACTGCCACCGTATTCCCTGCGTGTCGTAAAAGACGACTAAAAGGGGCAGGGTGAGGGGACTAGGGACCCCCTCCTCTGTTTTTTAGTTCCTAAAAAGAGACAGGCCAGAGAAAGGGATGGGGGATGGAGTTATCCCCGTACCCTGAAGATTGGGTCTATGAATGTGCGTGGATGTAGTACGATTGAGGCTAAAAGGGAGGAGATTGGGAGAATGTTTGTGAGAAGAAAGTTGGATGTGTTAGCTTTGAGTGAAACAAAGATGGAACGGTGAGTCTATGTTTGGAAGTGTGAATGGAAGATTGTCAAGTGTTGATAGAGGAAGGGCAAGAGAAGGTGCGGCCTTGTTAGTGAGTCCGGAAGTACAGCAGTATGTGATTGAATGGAAGGAGGTGTCATCGAGACTGATGTGGGTGAAAGCGAAATTTGAACGTGAGTTATGGGTGTTGGTGAGTGCATATGGGCCTGGTAGTGAAAGGGATGAAGAAGAGAGGGAGTCTTTCTGGAATGATGTTGATGAGTTTCTGCAGAGTTTTGGAGCGAATGTGAATGTGGTAATGATGGGAGATCTGAATGCTAGAGTGGGAAATGTAGCAGTTGAAGGTGTAGTTGGTATGCATGGTGTGCCTGGAAGAAATGAAAATGAAGAGCGAATGATAGCGATGTGTGTTGAGCGAGAGATGGTGATTGGAAATACGCTGTTTGAGAAGAAAGATATTTATAAGTATACATGGGTGAGACAGGAGGGTGGAAGGGTTGTTGATAGAGCTTTGATGGACTATGTGGTTGTGTCTAGGAATGTAATAGGAAGATTGTTGGATGTGAGAGTTCTGAGAGGGGAGGGTGGAGGTATGTCTGACCACTACCTGGTGGAGGGAAAGTTAAGGGTAGGTAAGAGATGGGTGAGAGCTAGGAGAGTTAGGTGTGGCAGGGAGGTTTTGAAAGTGAGTGAGTTGGATAAAAGAGAGAAAAAGATAGAGTATCAGGAGAAATTGAAAGATGAGTGGAACGCAGTGAAAGATCGGGAAAATGGCAGTTTGGAGGAGGAATGGCAGTTATTTAAGAGTGCTGTTGTGGGGCATGCAGAAGAGGTGTATGGTGTGAGACGTGTGGGTTGTGGTGTAAGAAAAGGAAGTGAATGGTGGTGCGAGGAAGTAAGTATGGCTGTGGCTGAGAAGAGACGTGCATATGAAGTGTGGCTGCAGAGGAAGGATGAGATGTCATATGAGAGGTATAAGGAAAAGAGGAATAAGGCGAGAAGGGCTGTGCGTGATGCTAAAGTGGCAGCAGATGAGAGGTGGGGTAGGCGGCTGACAGAGAATTTTCAACAGAATAAGAAAATGTTTTGGAAGGAGGTGAAAAGGGTGCGAAAGGGAGAGTCTGGGAAGGAAGAACGAGTAAAAGATGAGGACGGAAGGATGTTAATTGAGATGGATGCAGTAAGGAAGAGATGGGCAGAGTATTTTGAAAGATTGTTAAATGTAGAGGAGGAAAGGGTGGCTGAGCTTGTGGCGGATGGAAGGGTGCAAGGAATAAATGTGTTGGGAGAGTTGAATGATTCTTTGATCACGAAGGAGGAAGTGCAGAAGGCAGTAAAGGAGATGAAAACAGAGAAAGCTGCAGGTATGGATGGGTGTGCTGTGGGATGCCTGAAGGGTGGTGGAGTGACTATTGTTGACTGGTTAGTAAGATTGTTGAATGCGTGCTTTGTGAAAGGTATGGTGCCAGTTGACTGGGCAAGTGCTTGTGTGGTCCCGTTGTATAAAGGCAAGGGTGATAAGTATGAATGTACTAGCTTTAGGGCTATAAGTCTGTTGAGTGTTGTAGGTAAGGTGTATGGTAGAGTGTTAATTATGAGAGTTAGAGAGGGTACAGAGGGAGTGATTGGTGATGAGCAGTGTGGCTTTAGGAGAGGGAGGGGATGCGTGGATCAGGTGTTTGCGGTGAGACAAGTGTATGAAAAGTATTTAGCAAAAGGCAAGGATGTGGTTTGGGCATTTATGGATTTAGAGAAAGCGTATGATAGAATTGATAGGGAGGCTTTGTGGACTGTTTTAAGATTGTATGGACTTGATGGTAGGTTATTAAAAGGGGTGAAAAGTTTTTATGTAAATAGTAGAGCGTGTGTAAGAGTGGGAAATGCTGTGAGTGATTGGTTTCCTGTGAGAGTGGGGCTGCGACAGGGATGTGTGATGTCGCCTTGGTTGTTTAATATTTACATGGATGGTGTTGTAAGGGAGGTGAATGAAAGAGTTTTAGGTGGAGGTCTGAGTCTGGTGAATGTTGATAGTGGAGAGTGGAATCTAAAGCAGCTGCTGTTTGCAGATGATACTGCACTGGTGGCTGATTCAGAGGAGAGATTGAGACAGTTGGTAGAGGAGTTTGGAAGGGTGTGTGAAATGAGGAAATTGAAAGTAAATGAGAATAAGAGTAAAGTGATGAAGTGTACGAGGTTGGTAGATGGTAGGGGGATGAATATAGTTTTGAATGGCGAGTTGCTTGAGGAGGTAGAGTGTTTTAAATATCCAGGGTCACATGTTGCTGTGGATGGAAGAACAGATGCAGAAGTGAAGTTTAAAATAAATGAAGTAGGAAAGGTGCTGGGAGGAATGAAAAAAGTGTTTAGATATCGTTCGATTAGAATGGATGTAAAGAGAAGGCTGTATGAGGGTGTTGTGGTACCGACTGCATTGTATGGGGCTGAAACATGAAATATGGGTGTAGCAGAGAGGAAAAGTTTGAATGTAATGGAGATGAGGTGTCTGAGGAGTATGTGTGGAGTGACGCGTATGGATCGAGTGCGGAATGATGAAGTGCGAAGGAGAACTGGAGTTGTTCGGGAGATGGCTGGTAGAGTTGAGCAGAGGGTGTTGCGATGGTTTGGGCATATGGAGAGAATGGATAATGACCGATTGGTGAAAAAGATAACTAGATCTGATGTGAGAGGTGTAAGGCTGAGAGGAAGACCACGAATAGGATGGATGGACAGTGTGAAGAGAGTGCTGGATGCGAGAGGGATGTCTGTTGAGCAAGGAAGAGTGGCTGTGCGTGACAGAAATAAATGGAGAGAAATTGTGAATGAATAAGTGATGACGCAGCCCTGAGGGGATATTCTCCCGCATTTGGTCTGATCAGCTAGTCAGGTCAGGTGCGGGTAAGGGGATGGGTCTGTTATGATGTGGCAGGGGTAAACCAGTTCTGCTGTCGGGCCCTGCTGCAGATGTCACTGATTGCATTGCTCAGTTGACCCTTGTGTGGTGTGGTGCGGTGAGGATCTGTCTGTTCTCCCCTTTGGGGCTAAGATGCGAATGAATGTGTTTGAATGGATGAGTAAATGGGGAGTGTGTCGTCCTGTCTCAGCTACCTCCCTTTCCTTGGGGGAAGCAGCCTAGGTATATATATATATATATATATATATATATATATATATATATATATATATATATATATATATATATATAATTATCAAACAAAGAAGAATAATTTCAGCATTTTAAACTACCATGAAAACCCATTTTGTCTTGTCAAAGCCACAGCCAACTACCTAAATGCAAAAGGAGAGTCCCAGAAGCTCTAAATCAATTCAGAGAAATATGAAGTGACGTCAGTAGGTGATAACTCCGACCCTTCCACTCACCCGATATGCCACCAGTTAATCCTGTCTCCCTATCCAACTAAATAAATACATAATAGCCATAGAAAGGATCCCGGATGTTCCAACTCAATCTCTGACTGAGTAAATAGACCAGTCAGGTGATAATTCCGACCCGTCAAGTCTCTCAGAAAGCCAGTCAATGAATCCTCTCTCGTGAGACCGTAACCAGCCAAGTAAATACATAGGGACCATAAAGAGATTCCCAGCAGCTCTAAATTAGCCTAGGGTAAGAGTAAAAGAGAGCTATATTGTCGTGAGCAGGCGTTAGACAGATGCTCAACGACTCGTAATCTTCCTTCCGCTGCTCGTAAAGGAGGATCCTACCGTTCCCCTCCTCGCTTTTTATCTCCCTAACTCTGTGTTTTGTCGCACAGTCCTCTTTTTTTTTCTCTCTCATTCCTCCTCCTCCTGCCTTCTCTGTATTATATGACTTTGTCTTCTCTCTCCTACTCTTATTCCATTTCTTCTTCCCCACACCCTGATCTCCATTTCTACTCTGCCCTTTTTCATCTTCCTTTCCCGGTCACCATGTCTGTCAACCCGCTCTCTCCATTTTATATCTCTTCCTTATCCTCGTCTCTCATTCATTCTCCCCCCTTATTCTTATTTGTCCCTGTATTTCATCATTTTCATGCTACACTTAACATCTTTTCTCACATTCTTCTAACACACTTTAGTCTTGTTACCTCCTCTCTCCCGTTCTTATTCCCCTTGCTCGTCCCTATCTCAGCTTTTTCTTCCTCATCCATGTCTCTTTTATCTCGTCAATCGCTGTCTCTCTCTCTCTCTCGCTCTCTCTTCCTCCTTGTCTCAAATCTCTCCTCCACCTCATCCGTCCACTCTTTCCTCACCATCTTTTCCCTGCCACAATTCCAGCCTCATCTTTCCACTCCATAACTCTTGTCTTATCACTCAGTCAATTCAAGCCTTCATCCTTCCTCTGTTCATTTTTATCTCTATTCTTCCCATTTCTCTACGTCCTTCTTTCCTCCTTCCATTTTACATTCTTAATCATTTCCTTACTGCTCTTTCGTCTTATGTTTTTAGTAGTTTTTTAGTGGTACATACACCTGATGGAGTGAAAACCCTACCAACGTGTATCAGATCTATCCTCAAAATGTGACTGGATTTTTTTTTTTTTTTTTTTATTGCGCAATGCCACGAAGGGATTTGAACTGTACTGTTTTACGCTAACTTGGCCCAAAATTGACATCTGTCCATCTAGAATACTAACTTGTAACAAGAGATTAACACTAGAATATGACACTGGTTATGAGGAAGTGCTGTGACAAATATGGAGAGCCACAGTTTTCTCTTGTTCACCCTTAAATGCAGTGGACAACGGGTCTAGCTTCCAACCTTTATGGCTGACCCTTCGTTCGTCTTCCATCTCTTCACTTTGTTACGATGGTTTTATTCCTGCCTGTCTCTATCTTACAAACTTATATTTTCCTCATATAAATGATACCATAGTTGTAGTCGTCTCTGTAAGAAACATGTCTCGGAAGGACCATTAGTTCTGTTTGTGTGTACACTCTTTTGTATTCCTTTGTAATTTCTCTTTTTCACTTTTATACTTCATTTCTCTCTTTCTCCTCCTTTCTCTCTCTTCCTCCCTTATCCTCTTCTTTTCGTTCACTCTCCATTCATTCGCTTCTTCCGTCTCCTTCATCCCCCTCCCCCCCTCTTTTCCAGTTCTCCTTCCTCTCTCCCTCCTCTCTCCCTCCTCTCACTTCTCCATTCTTTCCCTCCCGTCTTCCTTCCTTCCCATTTCTTGTTCTCCCTCTCTCCACCCTCCTCCTGTCATCCTCTCTCTCTCTCTCTCTCTCTCTCTCTCTCTTCACATCACCTCCTGCCCTAATTTCTCTCCCGAACTTACTTCTTTCTCTTTACAGGCCGTTCTTCCCCCATTTCTTCCCATCCACGCAAGTCACCCTTCCCTCCATCTCCATCCCTTCCCTCTGTTCCCATTCTTCCTTCCTTCTCTCTTATCGTCTTCCTCTTTCCTTCCATCATTTCTTTCTTTCCCTCTCCCCTCCACCTGTCCTTCCGACCCTCTCTCTACGTGCCTTTCTATTTCTTTTCTCTCTACTCCCCCACCCTTCCCCTCCACTATTTTCTCCTCTCTCTACCCTCGACCTCTCTTTCCTCTCCCTTTCTCCCCTTCACTTCTCCTTTCATCCCTCTCCCCAGAGTCACTCCCCACCCCGTATTCCACCGCGATAACGCCCCGCCAGCCTCATTTATAAACCTCTGCGGAAGGAACACGAATCCTAATGGCGCCTCTGCGTTATTTCCTTCTTGCTGGATTCACCCGGGAGACGCCAGGAAAAAAAGTGAAATAAAAGTCTGGATAGTAGGGCATTTCATTTTTCTTTTCTCTGATAAAAAAAAAAGTGAAAAAAAATAATTTGGGAGCCATGGTATTATTTTATCTTCTCTCTGGGTAAAAGAAATGTCTGAAATAATAGTTGGGGATTTTTTTTTTTATAGGGAAGGAATTTCCTAGGATTCCCTGGGTGACGGGAAAAATGTACCTCTTCGCGCTGATAAAAGATGTGAAAAAACAGCTTTCGATGTACGTACGTTTTTCTTCTTTCTTCTCTCTCTCTCTCTCTCTCTCTCTCTCTCTCTCTCTCTCTCTCTTTACAAGAGAAAGCATATGTTAATCCTCTCCCTGTTGGGGCAACTCTAATATTCGATTCCCGTGAACATGAGATGATTTTATTCAGCTGGGTGAGTCATAGGAGCCTTAGATTCACTGGGTCTGACTGCAACATGGCGTGAAATAGTAAAACTTGCGAGACACTTTTTTTTTTTTTTTTAGGTGAAGATATGGGAACTTTCTCACGATCGGGACAGTTCACTTCATATTAACGTCAGTCTATTATCTTCACCAGAGAGGGAGTCATAGGAACCTGAATGTGGTAAGATTAACGTGGTAACTTAAAAACACTCTCCTCACTGATAAGCTGCAGAATATAAAAAAAAATGTATAGAGGATTTACTACATTTTTTCTTCACTCTTTTTCCTTGTTTTTAAGGGAAGGGATGCGGTAAGGTTCACGAGATGACAGAGAAAATATGGTTCTTTGCAAGGGTAAAATATTGTGTCAAATTATAAAAGCTTGGGAGTCATGGTGCAGGGTTCCTTTTTAGGGGGAAGAGATTTGTTATGTCAAGATATAAGTGATTTTTTTTATACCGGTTCTGTCAGTATTCGAAATACTAGTGGTGGTGGTAGTAGTAGTAGTTGTTGTAGTTATTGAGGTTGTTGTTGTTGTAATTGTTGTATCTGAAGTAGGATAAACAAGAGCCTTAGTTAGTTCACAAACTTCTGAACTTTCAGTAAAGTTAAGAGATATACCAGTTAGGGTAACGAGGACGCACAAGTTGTGAATAAAAATATAACAATAAAAGTTTTCAGAGCCAAGAAAAAAAAAAGAGGGGGTCATTTGGGGCAGAAAAAAAAAACAGGGTAGTTGTTGCTGTGGAGAGAGTAAGAGTAATAGTGGTAGTGGCAATATTACCCCTGTCATGGTGGAGACAACTCTCATATTGTATTCCAACCAAAGCCAGCGATTTTATTCAGCTGAGAATTAGTCATAGGAGCCTTAGTGTACTGAAATGACCACCTGTTAACTCATTCATGATCGTAACAACTCTAGTATTGTATTCCAGCTAGCGTCAGATGAATTCATTCTACTGAGAGCCAAAGGAGCCGAAAGTGTTACTGTTAGTGAAGGAGGAGATATTTGTGTTGACAGTTGTCGAAAAAGTTAATTATAATGGAAAGAGCATGACAGCCATGATATATGCAGTAAAACTTGCATCTTACAGATAGATAGATAGATAAAATGATTAATAAATAAACTGGCTGATAGATTAACAGCCTGAGAGACTGGTGATAGACAGAGACAAAAAAATGGTTAGATAAACTTAAAGACAGACAGACAGACAGACAGACAGACAGACAGGCAGATAGATAGATAAATGAGTTAAACAGTGGCCACCACCACAACACTTTTTCTCACCCCCATATTCCTCTAACAGATGCCGTATAATCTGTGTTTTTGTCTTTTTTTGTGTGCGCTCTTCCCGTCCCTCTTTTTCTCGCATCTTTCCATCCTTTGGTTTGTTCCTTCCTTTCTACCTTCATTTCTTCTCTTCCCATTGTCTCACCAACTCGTTCTTTTCCACCTTCATTCCTGATATCTATCTTCCTTTCAGTGGTTCGTTCGTTTGTTCCATCCTTCCTTTCTTCTTCCCTTTCTTCTCTCACTCCTTTCGTTCCTTCTTTTTCTAATGTCTTTCCATCCTTTCCTGTTTCTCTCTTTCTTCTCTTTCCTACTTTCATCGTTCCTTGTTTATTGTTTGCGTCCTTCTTAATTCCCCTTCTTCTTCTTTCCTTCCATCAGTCCTTCCTTCCTTTCGTGATTCATTCCTTTCTATCATTCCTCTCTTCCATCCTTCCTTCCTTCCTTCTTTCCTTCCTTCTTTCCTTCCTTCCTTCCTTCCTTCTTTCCTTCCTTCCTTCCTTCCTTCTTTCCTTCCTTCATCACCAGCATCCACACCATCCTCATCCACAGATAACGATGGAGCTACACTTTTTTCCGCCTTCTACGTAACGTTATTAATTCCCTTCTCCTCTTTTCCATGTTTCATTTTTTTTTCTCATCCCGTCCTCATTTACTCATTTGTGTCGTATATTCTTTTCTTTCTTCTTTCTTTCCCATCTGCTTCCTTCTTTTCACCTTCCTTTCCATCCTGATTGTCTCATCTTCCTTCCTTCCTAGTTTCTTTTCTACTTCCATTCCTTCATTTGATTATCTTTTCACCTTACCTTTCTTCCTTCTCTACGTCCCTCCTTTCTGTAGTTCTCCTTTCATACCTCCGTCTGTCTGTCCATCACCACCACCCACGCCATCCCCTCTCTCTTCTCCTCCTATATAATTTCTTTCCTCCTTTTTTCTTCTGCATTCCCATCTTGCCTACCTGCCTTCCTTCCCTCTTTCTTTCCCTTCTTTGTTTCTCTCTTTTTCTTTCTCTTTCTTTTTTTTCTGTCTTCCTTCCTTTCTTCCACACTTCCTTCCCTCCTCCCTCCCTTCCTTTTTCCTCCAACCCTCTCCCTTTCCACCACCCAGACTATCATCTGTCTCCCTTCTCCCCCTATCTGAGTCACCATCTGAAGGTTCCTGAAAAATGAAGCTCTCTGCCTTTTTTATCTTCTCTTCTCTCCTTTGTTTTTGCTCTTTTTTCTCTTCTTATCCTCCCTCTCCTTTTCTCTGTTTTTCCTAATTCTCTTTCGTCTCTTCTCTCTCTTGTTTTATCATTTCCTTTTATTCTCTCTCTCTCTCTCTCTCTCTCTCTCTCTCTCTCTCTCTCTCTCTCTCTCTCTCTATATATATATATATATATATATATATGTCTTCTTCTTTTTCTTCTTCTTCCTCTTTCTTTTCTTCCTTCCTTCCTTCCTTCCTTCCTTCCCTCCCTTCTTTCCTTCCTTCCTTCCTTCCTTCCCTCCCTCCCTCCCTCCCTTTCCTTCCTTCCTTCCTTTCTTTCTTCCCTTCTTTCCTTTCCTCTATACACCATCAGCAACCACAACCCTGGAATACTGAAGAAACAGTCACTTCCCTCAACCCGGAAATCCTGCCCTCTTTCTCTTCCTTCTTTTTGCCCTTTCTCATTCCTCCCTCCCTCAGTCATTTCTCCCTTTTCTCCCCTCTCCTTTTTGCCTTACCTCCCTCCTTGGCTCCCTTCTCCTTTCTTGCTCTCCCTCCTTCCTTTCTCTTTTCACTCCCTCCCTCTCTTTTTCCTTGCTTCCCTCCATCCTCCTTTTTCTTCCGTAGAGATCTTGTTTTTTTTTCTTGTTTCATCATCCTTTCTTTGCCTTTCCCATGTTTTTCTCCTGCTTTTTTTCTATCCATGGAAAGGTGTGAGGGTCGTCTCACACCTTTCCCCTCCCTCTTGCCCTCCTTCATTTCCCTCATTTTCTTCCTTTTCCCTTCTTCCTCTCCCCTCTTCATTCATTTTCTCCTTTCTATCTCTTCATCCTTCCTCATACTTCCCTCTTTCTCTCCGCCCACTTTCTCTTTCTTCTTTCCTCTTAACTTCTTTCACCTTCCTGCCTCTTCCTCCTCTCTTCATCCACTCTCCTCTTTCTTCACATACTCTTTCTCTCCCTTAATCCTCCCATTCCTTCTTCCATCTTTCTTTCCTGTTTCCCCATTGTCCCTCTCTACCTTCTTTGCCTCTCCTTCTCCTCTATTCCTTTACTTCCTTCTTCTCTATTTTGTTTTCTTTTTTCGTCACCTTCCTTCTCCACTCTTCTCATTCCTTCCTTCCTTTCGTCTTCCGTCTTTCTCTGACAATTTTTTCTTCCTCTCTCATTTCTTCGCCTCTTCACTTTCTTCTCTTCTCCGTCTCCCTTTTTCTTTCTCTCTCTTCTTTCTTTGTTTTACTTCTTTCCCTCTCCCTCTCTGCTTTCTCCTCATTTCATTCATTTCTTTCTGCTTCCTCCTCCTCTCACCCTGCACTCTACCTTGCTCTGGATTCTCTTTCTCTCACCTCATCCTCTTTTCTCCCTCCTTTCTTCGTCTCTTCTCTCACTTTCCTCCTCTTCTTCCTCATTCCTTCCTACTTCTTATCTTCCTTCGTCGTCTCTTTCCTCTTTCTCCTCTCTCTCCTTCTTCACCCTTTTGGCTTATTGTTCTCCCATCATCGTTGCTTCTCTCTTTCTCTCTCCTTCTTTTCATCATTCTGTCCTCTGGCTCTCTCTGCTTTCTTCCCCTCTCTCTTTTCCTCCTCCTTCCTCTCTCCCTCCATGGACCTCTCTCTCTCTCTCTCACCCCCTTCCCTGCAGCGAGTCGACCATAAATTGAACCAGATCACTCTCGCCATCCATCACATCCCCTGCTGAGAGCAATGGTGGTAGTTGTGGTGGTTGTGGTGGCTGCCATGGTGGTGGTGGTGGTTGGGATGGTTGTTATGAGGGTAGTTGTGTTTATGGTAGTGGTAGTAGTTATGGATGGTGCTATTCATGGGAGGTGTACGGTAGCTGTGGTGGCAAGTCACGGGTGTGGTAGTGGTGATAGTTATGGTAGGTCTGGTTGTGACAGTTGTGGTAGTGGTGATTGGTGTAGCTTTGATGGCTGGTGCTGTTGTTAAGTCCAGTCTGTCTAGCCGAGCAGACCCATCAACCGTAGACAAATAACCGCCCTTGCAGAGGTGACCCGTGCAGTGACCCAGTGTTCCCTTGTGACAAACAACGCCTTGCCACAGCAAGGCGCGGGGAACATTGTTGAGGTTATGTTCCCGGATGGACTCCGCCCAGTTAACAGGGACACCACAGTAGGATCCACATCATCCCGCTGTTTAGTTATAGGGTTGTCACTCTGCGATGAAAATGGTTTCCTGTGTTACAGGAAACCAGTAGGCTTGTTGCTCAGTTTAGATCCACGCTGCAGTCTGTGAGGGATGGCCACGACAAAAGGTCCTCCAGGCGTTTCTTTCTATCCCTACTTAATAGCATCCCCCCCCCTTTCGTTCCCATCACCATCTTTGTACATATTCACCACCAACACCACCACCATAATCATCATCATCATCATCATCATCATTGTTCCAGTGAATTGAGGAGAAACGATTGTAGTCCCAGAACATGTAAAATTTCAGCCCAACTTTTAAATTAGAACTCCCTTGGAACCAGGTGAAAAATTGCTGTCAAAACTCCTGGGAAATTTATGCAGTGAAAACATTAGCCTTCGTAACGTGAGGGTTTTTCTGACGGTAATAAGAAAATAAGCAAAACGGAAAACTCGTACATTTTGTTTTATCGGACGTGTTTGTATTACCGAAAGAAAGGATGTGAAAACCTGCTTAGCTGTTGAGTTTTGAAGTTTACTTGGAACGAAGCCCGAGCAGCTTCTAGATACACGATGCTTTTATTTCGTAAGTTTTCTGTTCATTGAGGAGTATGGATGTGTTTTGCTTCTTTTAAATCAGTGCTTTTGTTTGTGCTTCATTTGTTTCCTCATTTTATTACTTAATTCCCCTCTCCCTCCTTCACTACGTCCTGTGTATATGTTCACTTCTTGTTACTCGCTTTTTAATTTTTTTTTTTTATCTCCATTCATACTTTTGCTCTCTCCGTTTCTTCTTTCCTCAGCTTTCGGTAGATATTTTTCCATAGGCTTCTTTTTTCTTCTTAGCTGCGTAGTTTGGAGAGTGCGAGTAGCTTCAGAATGTACTATAGAAGTCATTATGTTTTCAGGTGTCGTATTAGCCGAGAGGAATGGCGGCATATTATCTTTTTTGTTTTGTAAAGAAAATCTAATCTTATTGCAAACAATTTTTTCATCTCCCTTTTTCCCTACTTTTTTCCATCACTCACCCTACCCTTCTTCCCTCTTTCGCCACGTAAATGTGTCCATACATACATATATATATATATATATATATATATATGTGTGTGTGTGTGTGTGTGTGTGTGTGTGTGTGTGTGTGTGTGTGTGTGTGTGTGTGCGTGCGTGCGTGCGTGCGTGCGCGCCCTGCTTCCATACTTCCATCCTTCTCCATCTCATTTTATTGTCCATTTTTTTTTTCCCAATAATCCACCAAATACGCATCTTCTCTCACTCTCCAAAACTTACGACTCTCTTCTTCCTTGCCCTCCTGCTCCTTCCTCCTTGCACAACTCACGTGCTGTCCCTCCTGCTATATTCTATGTTCTGCTGCTCATTCTCTCTCCCTTTTTCACTCTTCTGCATTTCTCTTATTTCCTTTCTTTTTCTCGTCTTTCCCCCTTTTTTCTCCTGCATCTTCTTTCTCTACTTTTTCTCTCCCATCTCCCATCTTTATCTTTCCTTTCTCCTTTTCACCTTGCCGTAATTTGTTCCCTCTCTCCTTCCATCTCCTTATCTCACGCCCCCATTTATTTTTTCCCCTTTTGTATCCCTTCCTTCTCTCTCCTTTCCATCCAGTTTTATTTTGTGCATGTTAATGTGGAAGTGCTGGAGAGCATTAGCAGAAGTGTCTTGATGTGATTTGGTCATGTGAAGAGAAGAATATATATATATATATATATATATATATATATATATATATATATATATATATATATATAGTAAACAGATGGGGACTTACTTTCCCATTCCCAGTTTAAGTTTTGAGCAGAATGGAGTGAAATGTGACTGAGAGTTAAAAACAACAAATAAAAAAGCTAAGATTTTTTTGTTTTAACTAATGATGTGTGGTTGCAATAACATCTGTGCATTATTTCCAAAAAGCAAGGTGTTTTTGTTCCGTTTCAACTTGTTAATATGCTGGCAATAGTGTGTCGGGGAAAGCTTTGTAAAACTTTCTTCTGTTCGATTTTTACCAAGTTCATGCATTTTGAATTTTCACTGTAACAAGTTTACCCCAGCAGATAACCATGTTACAGGCCAATCGGTCTCCTGTTATCGGTTTTTCCTACAACATTTTCACAAACCTCCACACTTCTCTAACTTCCCCACTTCTCAAATCTGCACATCTGTACCCTAACCATCACATCTTTAGCCTTCACTCATCGCTTCTGTAATCTTCACTTCTCAAACCTAACTGCTACATCTCCAACCTTCACTCCTCACTTCTATTATCTCCACTTCTCTACTCTAACTACCACTTCACTTTCCATCATTCCTCTAAGTACCATGCCGCCATGATCAGTTTCTTTAATCAGTCAGTCAGTCTGGTAAATTGTTCTAGCGTCCACTACTCCACATCCTTAACTTCAACCTTTCTAATCTTCAAGTGTCTGTCCAATCCTAATCTAGCCATATCTAGCCTAATCTAGCATCCACTACCCTTCTTTGGCCTCGACATCTCCAATCCACGTCACAAACCTCCACTCCACTTTTTTATCCTCCACTTCTCTAACTACCATCTCTCTAACCTCCACCATCCTAACCACTACCTCTCTAACTACCACGTCTCTAACCACCACCATCCTAACCACTACCTCTCTAACTACCACCTCGCTAACCTCCACGTCTCTTCCCGAAGGCTGCCTTCCGGGGTACCACGAGCGGCGCCTGCTGAACGACCTGCTGAAGGATTACAACAAGCTGGAGAGACCCACCAACAACGAGTCCTCCGCCATCGTTGTCAAGCTGGGCCTCACGTTGCAGCAGATTATCAATGTGGTAAGTGCGAGTGGGGAGAGCAGGTGTCAGGGGGTTAGGGGAGTGATGAGAAGATTGGATTGGTGAGTGGGAGTGGGAGAGAGGGTCCTGGAGAATAGTCAAGCTCGGCCTCACACTATTGTAAATTATGAGTGGTGAACTGGAGTGGGAAGTGAGGCAGGGTTAAAGAATTGATGCGGTAGTATAGTTCAAGGTATAGCTCAAGATTTTCTCAACCTTCCATATAAACATCCGATAAATATAGCTGTTATAAATAAAAAATTATCATTCTTATGTACAGCTGATAATTCTCGATCATTAATCCTCTCTGTCTTTCCCTCTGCCTATGACCTTCAGTCTTATCGGCTTAATGTATTCAGTCTCCATGAAATTTTTGGATACTGAGATTTGTCCTTTTTTCTGTTTAACTATCCTTGAATGGAACCAAGTTCATAAACTTTCATCCTTTGGGCCCTCTTTTATGATGAATAAAAGTCAAAGGCCAGAGGTCAGCTGGAGAGAGAGAGAGAGAGAGAGAGAGAGAGAGAGAGAGAGAGAGAGAGGAGGGTTCTGTATGCCTCTTGAGAATTTTTTCATCAATGCCTATTCCCCTTTCTGAAAGCTCACCCTCTCTCCAGAAAGAATGGATGCTACTAATAAGCATTATAAATATACGGTATACAGTATGTACGATTTGTATGAAGTATCAGAAGCTTGGATTCTTTTTAGAGAGAATACTAATGAACAACCTGTGAATATAAATACTAATAAACTTCCTCTGAGTATTACACCCAAATGCCAGAATTAAAATAACTGGTATTAATCTCGACAAACGTGATGAGAGAACTGGTGTTTTCCCCTCCCTGGAGTGATAATACAGGAGTGCTTTCATTGCTCTCATCAAGGCGCGTGACGCAAAAAATGTCTTGCAAAATTAAGTTCTTTGAAGTGTGTGTACCGACGGAGATCAAGATTGCACCGATTTTAAGCTAATCTTGAGTTAAATCGGATTGTATAATTTTGATGACAGATCAGACTTTATACTCGTCCTCAGTTAGCGTTTATAATTATGAAAGTTTGTATAATTTTTTTTTCTTTTTAACCCCTTCACTACGAGGACGTCTCAAGGTACAGAAATGAGGAATCTTAGGATCAGACTTTATATCCATCTCATTTCAGACTCAGACTTTACATCGATCTCGTCTCTGGGTCAGACTTAGCATCCACCACGTCTCAGGTCCAGACTTTATATCCATCTTGTGTCAGGATCAAACTTCACATCCATCTCGTCTCAGTTCTAGACGTTAGATTCATCTCGTCCCGGGATCAGACTTTGTATGCATCTCGTCTCAGGATCAGACTTACATCCATATCATATCAGGATCAGTCTTTATATCCATCCCGTTCCCTCCTCCCATCTCATCCCTTCCCAATCCATCTCCCTTCTCACCGAACACCCTCTGCTCTCCTCCCTTTACTTTCTTACCTCCTCCTCTCACCCTCTCCCCCTTCGCCCGACTCCCTCATCACATCCGTCTGTTCCATTCCCTCTCATCACCTCCATCTGTTCCATCCTCTCTTCTCCCCGTTTTCCTTTCCTCTCGTCTTCTTTCACCGTCTCCTCCAGTCCCTTCTCCCTCCACCTCATCCTCCTCCTGTCTCTCCCTGTCAGTTCTCCTCCCCTCACCTCCTCTCCTCCTCCAGTCTCTCCCCTTCCCCTCCTCTCCCCTCCCCTCCCCTCCCTCTCTTGTCTCTCCCCTCCACCTCTCTTCCCCTCCCTCTCCCCCTTCGCATTGCACACCCTCCAGAGACATACCATTCATTCCCCATTGTTGTGTGGATAATGGAAAGTTCATACTTGGGACTAAGGTGAGTGATTTAGAGAGAGAGAGGGGGAGAGTGAGAAGAGGAAAGTAAAGAAAAATTTGAATGAAATTTTTGAAAGAGATGAGGAAAGGAGAAGCAAGGTTGGGAAATGCCTGTATATAAAGCCCCTTTTCAGACTTTCTCCTTAATCCCCATTCCCCATTCCCAAGCCCATCTCCTCCTTAGAATGATCGGCTCGTCAATGCTCTTATTGTGCAAAGTTTGGGGAGTGGTAATCTCGTTCGCACAAAGTATTACGGTTTTTGTCATGTGCTGATGAGGCGGAGAGGGGAAGTGCTCCTCTCTCTCTCTCTCTCTCTCTCTCTCTGACGATATTAATATATCTAAACTTTCCGAAGTAAATTTTCCTACCGGAATATTTGGAATGTAAAATGAAAAGCTACTTTCATTTTCTGTGTGTGTGTGTGTGTGTGTGTGTGTGTGCGTGCGTGCGTGCGTTCGTGCTTTTTCAACCCACTCGTTTCTTATATACTGCCTGACAGAGCAAGTCTGTACTCTTTATTATGTGTCTGTGTCCTGTTATTGAAATATACTGTCATTCTTTCACATGCTAATAAACTGAATTAATAAGTAACTTTAATATGCCATTCTTGAAATATTTCAATGAGCAATTTTTTGCTTTTCGTTAATATAAGCTATTAATAAGTATTTTTTCTTTTCAGGATGAGAAAAATCAGATTCTTACAACGAACGTCTGGTTGAATTTTGTAAGTATAGTTTGTATCTTGGATGTGTGTGTGTGTGTGTGTGTGTGTGTGTGTGTGTGTGTGTGCGCCCTTAGTGCTACAGTGCATAGTCTTGATGGACTCCCTCATTACATGTTTAATATGTACTAATTACACCGAACCTCCCCATACCTAATTCAACTTCACCTAACTTACACCAACCCAACCAAATCAAAACCGACCTAATTTAACCCAGACTCAACTAATCTCTCCATACGTGATCTTATCAAACCCCACCCAACCTAGAATGATCTAATCCAGCCTAAATTAACCCTACCTAGTCTAACTTAGCCTCACCTAGGTTATATAATCTTATAAATTAGACTTATCGTATTTTCGTATGTGTAAATAGGCTGTGTATCTGTCCTTTACTTGTATTAGTAAGAATAATTAACTTTAATCTTATATTATTTTTTCATTTTTCTCTTTTTCTTTCTCTCTCAACTTCCCACAACAAGGAAGTCAGAATCCTTCACCTCAAAGCCTCTGGTCCACACACTGCTCTCTCCCCCTCCCAACCTTTGTCCGCCAATCGTGTTCGACCTGCCATGCAGCGAATGGATTTTATCGCTCCCATTCCGGCGGGCAGCTGTTATCAGTCTCGCCCACAACTTTTTGCCTGAGAGCGAGGGACCTGAGCAGATAGCCTTGCTCAAGCGGACATTGGAGGTCGTCCATGATTTTCTGTATGGTTTGCATTTTTTTCTCTGCTTTGCGTTTAATTTCCGATTTGATAGTTGGAGTTGTTGTTTTCTCTCTTATTTTTCCTGCCTGGCTGTATTTTTTTGGTCTTGTTACATTTTGCCTTTTTTTTTTAAATTTAGTCCGGTTTCAATTTTTTAAAATTTATATATGGTTTTAATCTTGTTTTGACATATAAATGGTCGTGATTACTTTTTTATTTGAGGTTTTCATTACTGTATTTATTTTTCAGATCCAATTTTATTTTTTATTATCTAGTTACGCTTCTCAGTATCTAGTATTATTAATTTTTGATTTGGCCTGCTGCAGTAATCCTGTGTTCTTATGTTCCTACACTTCAAAGGCTGTGATATGTGCCTGGATGATACCGTTACCATTTACTTAAGTAGACTGTCCTTTTATGTACCGCCATCCCCTCCGGGAATAAGGCACTTGGCTTTAGGTAGGTAGATAGACAGTTAGACGGATAGACAGATTATTCTTCCCATGCATTTGTTATTAAACACGCTATCAACCAGAGGTATTATTGGTAGCTTTATCAGGGGTCTGTAGATGAATGTTTCAAAATCCTGCTTTACGCCATCATAATAAATTATAAACGTTCATCCCGTTTTCAGAGCCCATCTGCTTTCCCCAGTCCCCTTCGGTCATTCTTGAAATGCGATATGATGATAAAAAAGGAAAAAATATGAGAAAAAGGGAAGAGGGAGTATAAGGGAGAGAAGGAGGTTGGTTAGAGTTATGGGGAGGAAAGATTAAAGTTGGGAAGGAAGGGGAAGGAATTGAGAAGAAGGATTATCAGGGTAGGAAGGGGGGAGAATAAGGGGAGGTAAAAGTAAAGAAGGAATGATGGGGAAAGAAGGAGGAAGATGGACTGTAAGGGGGTGGAAGGGGAGGGGAAAGTTGTGGGTAGGAAAGGGGAAGCTAAAAGTGGACAAACAAGCGAGCCCAATTACATGCTAATGCCCACACTGTAGCCCAGGGGGACACCCCGAATAATTGGAGGAAAGCGGAGCTTTATGAGAGTGCAGAGCAAACGTGTGTGTGTGTGTGTGTGTGTGTGTGTGTGTGTGTGTGTGTGCTTGCTTTTGTGTGTGTGTGTGTGTCCCCTACTATAGGTAGTTTCAAAGGGTTATAACTCCTACTTTATTGCCCACGTTCTTGCCCCATTACACGGAATAAAGAGTACTACACACGCACCTCTAGCGTATCGTAAAAGACGAGTAAGATCAGTATTTATAGACTTTCCTAAGCTTGAGCTGTGTATACGACAGATTAAATATACTTAGCCTTTGACTTCACTAGCATAGCTACAAATTATTTCCAGTCAAACTAGAGTGAACATTAACCTGACAAAATGCAACCTAACAAACTCCATAGCTTTTATGGAGACTTGATCATCATAAGATTTATTTAGGATCTTTTATACATACGACCATAAGAGCGACGGGAAAACTAGGGACTTTGCTTCCCCCTCCCTTCTTGTATTGACGTAGGGGTGTGGTGGTCCCATTGCCCGACAGTTACATTACAGGCAGCCTTGTAGCTCCTATGGCACAGGAAGGAAGGGATCGGATTATACAGTCAGGGATAAAACCTGTTCCATTGAACCTACATCACGTCTGTGGCTTATCCGTCACTCTCCTTCGTGATGTGTTATATCAGATAGAGTAATGAAGTGTTTTCCCATATTGCAGAAGTATTTTATTTTTTACATGACTTACTACTGTATTTTACACTTTTAAATTTCATCAGTTTTTGCATTTTTTTCTTCTTACAATTTTCTCTGCGTCACACTGCCCATTGAACTGATATTACTAACAGGGGAATAGAGTAGGTCTGATCTTCATTTATCTATAATTGGTGTTTGTAGTCCTACCATTTCGCTCTAGAAATGCGTGTTCAGTGAAAAGTTTTCTTTTCAAGCATTCCTTTTTTTTTTTTTTACCGCCTTACTCATTTGTATCCTAATGTATCTCTATATTTACCGAAATACCTTTTATCTGTTAGTTTTTGCGACTGCTTGTCCACACACACACACACACACACACACACACACACACACACACACACACACACACACACACACACACACACACACACACACACACAAAGGAGGGAGGGAGGGGGGGAAATACCAAATATGGGCTCATTTTCCAATTTCCTTCCAGAGTCTGACTTCCGTCCGTATCGTTTCAGGAACTAACAAACCACAAGAAGGGGCAAAGTATATGGCTCCGTTTTCTAATAAACGTCCTTGGTTTTTCAACTTCAGAAAAGTGAAAAGACGAGAATTCACGAAATAAGACCCAATATTCAAATCACTCTCTCTTTGACATATTATCTAACCTCCATCTTTATTGTTTCAGGAATGGACGGACCACAACCTACGCTGGAATGAGTCCGAGTACGGTGGAGTGACAGACCTGCGCATCCCTCCCAAGTACCTGTGGACGCCAGACGTGCTCATGTACAACAGGTAAGAGAGGCGGGGGATAGGGAGGCTGGGGAGGGAGGGAAAGCACGGGTGAGAGTGAGGAAGGAAAGGGGGACGAAAGGGAAGGAGGGAAGGCATGGTGAGAGGGGAGAAGGAAAGGGGGACGAAGGGGAAGGAGGGAGGGCATGGGTGAAAGAAAAGGCATTACTGAGAGGGAGAGAGAAAAGGAGGAGGAAGGGGAAGGAGGGAGGAAAGAAGGAGGTAGGGTATAATGGAGAGGCATGAGTGAGAGCGAGACAGGAAAGAGGTAGAAAGGGAATGGAGGTCTGGGAAGGGAGACTAGTGGTACAGAAAAGCAAAGGAGACAAAGAGGCAACCATGGGTGAAAAAGGTAGGAAAGAGGGAGTGGTGGGGGAGGAATAAGGTGAGGGAGGTATGGATGGAAGAGACTGGAGAGAGAGAGAGAGGCTGGAAGGAGGAGGCATAGGTGAGGGAAGGAAGGCAGGGAAAGAAAGGCAGGAAGAGGGAGAAGAAAAAGAGAGGGAGAGAGGAAGGAAGAAGGGAGAGGCAGGAAGAGGGGAAATGCAGGGAGAGAGAGACAGGAATAGGAAGACAGGGAGACGAGGGCAGGGAGAGGGAGGCAGGAAAAGGGGAATGCAGGGAGAGGGAGGCAGAAACAGAAGTAGGCAGGCAAGGGGAGACATGAAGAGGGAGAAATGTAGGGAGAGGGAGGAAGGATGACAGAGGCATAAATGTGAGAGGCAAGAAAGGGAGAGGGAGGCTTGAAGAGAGAGACATTCCTATCATCCCAAATTCACCCCGTCATTCCCATCTTTCGGCGTCTTCCTTCCTTTTTCTTTCCCGTTTTTTTTTTTTTTTCATCATCTCCTTTCCCTTTTTCCCACTCATTCCCAATCTTCTCACACTCCTTTTAATTAATTTATCGCATCCCCAGGTCATGATAAGAAGTTTTTGTCCAACTCCTTCTTTTCACTGCGGAGAGAGAGAGAGAACAGAGAAGTCGTTATGCCTAAGAGAGAATTTTATTAAGTACTCCTTTCATCTTTAAATTGTCTATCTTGCGAGTTTGGTGGGTACATGTCGTACGAATAATGCATGTATACGTACATAGGGAATGAATATAGATAAATAGTAAGGTTGTTGATTCTCTCTCTCTCTCTCTCTCTCTCTCTCTCTCTCTCTTCTCTCTCTCTCTTCTCTCTCTCTCTCTCTCTCTTCTCTCTCTCTCTCTCTCTCTCTCTCTCTCTCTTCTCTCTCTCTCTCTCTCTCTCTCTCTCTCTCTCTCTACTGTTTATTGCTTGATGCCGTATCCTGCGAGTAGTGGCCTCAACAAGGACTTTCGTGTGTTTCTGACCCTCTTAAGCAACAACCGCTCGTCACACCACTTTATTCTCCTTACATACTATCGCACCCTCTCTCTCCATCTCGTTTTTGGTCTCTTTCTCCGGTTTCTCATCCCAGCCACGGCACTTGCACACGTTCCTAGTCAGTCTTTTATTCTTCATTCGCTCCCCATGAACAAACTCCCGCAGTGTTGAATGTTTTCTTTTCTTCTCACAAGATAAGCCTCTGCACTAATATAACTTGGCATTAACTATGATAACTCTGACAACTTTTACATCTTATGCTGTAGTCTTACTCAGGAAATAAAGTCACATTGAAAACGGTGAAGAAAATCTGCAATCTTGGTAGTTTTACGGCAGTTTGCGGCTTAGACCTTCATCTTCTTTCCTCTTTTTTTGAAAATACTTTTTTTTATGATCCCGCGGACTTCTCTGTCCTGGAATAATATACGAATTCGTGTTTTATTGCTCGTTACTCATAATGGAATGGAGATTAAGTCTGAGATCATGCGGTGTGGACATATTCAGAGGTGGTTTATAGTCTGGTGTGGTGGGAAGGTCAAGGTGAATGCACTGCTGCACAGTCGGGTAATTTGCATGCATGTCTTAATTCGCTCCGACAAGGAGAGTATGTTGGTGTTTGTGTGTTTGTTCTTTTGTTTGACTGTTAGCAGGATTACTCAAAAACTAAAAGAGAGATATGGACCAGATTCTGTGGGTAGATAGCCCATGTCCCAGGGAACAGTCGATTAATTTGGGGGACCGATCCGGATCGTATTACGGATTCTGGATCAGGAAAACATCTTTTGGTAAAACCCCAATCAGTGATGGGAAAACCTGACTCATTATGAATATTGGTTTGGAAATTACGTTGCCCTTGTCGGAGAGATGTGCTCCACTGAGTGCCCCTCTAGTTTTTTACGCACCTGCAATGATAGCATTCGCTCGTAAGAATAAAGTCACAGTTTTCTCACGCATGCTATAGCTTTTTTGGTACTGTAGTGCTTTAATTGATGAGCGATTATAGCTTTCATACTGTTTTACAATCTTCGTCGGGGGATTCGGCGCAGGAATCATAGCGTTGGATATACAAGTAAAAGGAGGAATGCAGTTTGTTCATTTACACTTGCCTTTCGATGCCGCTTTCCTAATTATGCTTGCCTGCTCATTAAGTCACGGGTTTCTCGCACAATATGAGCTTCTCTGCTTTACTTTATCTTCCGTATGAGAACGGGAATACAGTAAATGAAACAGCTATATTCATCTTTTTTTTTTTTTTATCTTTATTGTTATTACTATTGTTGTTTACATTTTCGTCGTTGTTTTCGTCTTCCATATCATCATCATCATCATCTTCTTCCGCTCTACCTTTCTTCCTTTTTCTTTTCCTTTTCCTTATCTCATTTACTTTTATCATCACCATCATCATTCCCTTGCTTCTCCTATTCCTAATCCTAATCCTAATCTTAACCATAATCCTGCTTCCTAAATCCTTTCTGGTACGTCTCATCATCGTTGTAAACTTTTCCTCCTCATCCTCATCCTCATCCTTCCTAAGAATTCCTCTGACGTGACAGGAAAAAGTAATTCTTGGGTTAGCACCTAGTTCCGTCTCGTAATAACTTCGCATCGCCTCCCTAGTTCTCGAGTTTGAGGGTGTAGGGGGAGGGGCTAGGGAGGGATGAAGATTTCTTACTCGTTTATCACACTAGGGGAGAGAGAGAGAGAGAGAGAGAGAATCAACCGTGTGGGTCAGGTTGGATTGGATTAGACTAAATTGGGTTAGAAGCATGAATATCACTGAGGAGGAATCAAATGAAAAATCTAATCCACATCTCTCCACAACCAGCACAGTCGAGGATTAATTCGGTTAGAGTACTGTGGGTTGGATTAGGTTAGTTTGGATTAGGAACATCAGCATCACAGTGAAAGTCAAAAATCAATATCTGATCCACATCTCTCCACTCTCAGCGCAGACGAGGGTTTCTCCAGTACCTACCCGACCAACGTGGTGGTAGCCAGCAATGGGCTCTGCACCCATATACCACCAGGCATCTTCCTCTCCACCTGCCGCATAGATATCACATGGTATCCCTTCGACGATCAGAAGTGCAAGATGAAATTCGGCTCCTGGACGTATGATTCTGCTAAGGTAAGTTTCTGTTTTGTTTTGTTTTGTTTTGTCTTTCTCCTTTTTGTTTTTCCTTCTCTACTTGCCGCATAGACATCAAATGGTCCTCTTTCAGTGATCAGAAGTACAAATAAAACTCGGCTCCTGGACTTACGATTCGGCTATGGTAGACTTTCGATGTTTCTCCCTATTATCTTTCTTTTCTTCTCTCTGTCCTTTTTTTGATGTTATCAGTCACCTGCTTCAGATTCTGTACCTCGTCATTTTTAAT
The DNA here is from genome assembly GCF_032717465.1 of Coenobita brevimanus. NCBI lineage: Eukaryota > Metazoa > Arthropoda > Malacostraca > Decapoda > Coenobitidae > Coenobita > Coenobita brevimanus. The sequence goes on from NC_137033.1 coordinate 21,863,830, forward strand.
CGTCTCTTGCTGTGGTTATGTTTTCCTTTTTGTTGTCGTTCGTCTCTTCGGAGTTTTGTTTTTTGATTCGTCACGGTTCTTGCTTTTCTGTTTGTCCTTCATTTTCACCAGTCACATGGACATCACATGGTACCCCATCGATGATCAGAAATGTAAGATGATTTTCGATTCCTACTAACATACGAGTCGGCTAGGATAATTCGGTGGGTTCTGAGCTTTCCGTTTCTCAAAGTCGTACAACAGTAAAATATGCCAAAACTAGAGAAACGAAACAAAAAAGGACCCGGACTCAAGATAAAAACGGAAAAAGGCACACACTCGTACACGATAAAACACACACACACACACACACACACACACACACACACACACACACACACACACACACACACACACACACACACACACACACACACACACACTGACAGCCACAGGAATAAAAACAACAAAATGACCGAAAAATGCCCTATCACTAACATGAATAATTCACGAACAGAAACTCGAATTATGTTAAAAAGCAAAACACACACACACACACACACACACACACACACACACACACACACACACACACACACACACACACACACACACACACACACACACACACACACACACACACACACACACACACACACACACACACACACACACACACACACATGTAAGCACGTCACACCTGAAGCGGACCGTGCCAAAAACTGACAGACAGACAGCAAAATAGACAGGCGGACAGACGGGCGGAAGACAGACTCGACGGGTCAGGGGAGAGGCAAAACTGGGGGAATTATTTTGATTTAGAAGCCCTATACTTTTGCAGTCTGGGCTATTTTGATTTTGAGATTACACACAGGATGACTGGGGAGTTGACTTAAATATGAGTTTGTGTATAGTTTGCCGGTCAAAGCTACTTATATTTTGAGCTTGACCCAAACAAGGATTTTTTTTTTTTTTTAGTTATAACAGTGGCTTTTGCTGTTGTAGAATGATGCTGGTGTTTTGGTGGTGGTAGTTGTAGTGGTAAGGTTCACTGATGTGGCATATATATATATATATATATATATATATATATATATATATATATATATATATATATATAATATCTTTCACTTTTAGCAGCAAGTGGAGTTAATGAACCGTCACCGTCACTCATGCTCATGTTGTCACTGCTTTCTTCCTACATCACCCTCACTATGCCTCACCCTCATCCTGCCTTACCCACACTCTGCCCTCCCATCATCCTCCCTCATCCTCACTCTGCTTCACGCTCGGGGAGGTTCGAGGGGCAGGGAGAGAGAGAAGGAAGGGAACGTATAATTGTGAAACTAAGCCAACATGCACATACATCCCAATAATGCACACGCATATATAAGCATTTAGCCACAAACAAACAGCGCTATTTTGTCTATTATTCTCAGCAAGGCAGAACGACCAAATGCATAAGTAAACATGGAGGACGATATATATATATACATTCACTGAAACATTGCTGCTTAGTTTGTTGTTGCAGTTTAATACATGTTCGAGGGGGATGTTTATTTACAGTGGGGTCCCTGACAGAGTTGGGACAGGAGTGAATGATGGGGTGAGGTTATTACAGTGTGGATGATGAGCGAAAAACAGACAGACGGCTAGGCAGATAATAAGAGGTGGGAGAGATAAAGAATGTGTGTGTGTGTGTGTGTGTGTGTGTGTGTGTGTGTGTGTGTGTGTGTGTGTGTGTGTGTGTGTGTGTGTGTGTGTGTGTGTGTGTGTGTGTGTGTGTGTGTGTGAGTGTGTGCGTGTGTGTGTGCGTGTGTGTGTGGGCGCGCCCACACACACACACACACACACACACACACACATTTATCAATACGAGAGAGAGAGAAGGAGCGACGCATACTGGTACATTCACTGCCCCTCCCTCAACTCCATGTTCCCCAAGTTCCCAGCTAGGAAACACGGCTAATGCATTGCCTCAAGCGGCTCTACACACATATCATTTTTTCTTGTTTTCGTCGTATTCAGCGGGATGGGAGTAGGGGGGAATTCGAGGAAAAAAATACACATTATCATTTTCCTTCTTTCGTAGTCATCTCCCTGACCCTCTTTTCCTACTTCCTCAGTCATCATATCGTTTTGTTTTCTTTATTGTTATCATTTTCTTTCTCGCTTAATTTCACGTCCATCGCTCCTCATTAAACGGGGAGATGTAAACGAGGGATGAGTGTAAATGGAAGAGAAAGAGGAAAGTCTGAAAAACAGAGAATGAGGGCGCCTGGGCGACGTAATCTAGCGTTCATATGTAACACTCTCTCTCTCTCTGATTGTCGGACAGATCCGCGAAACTATATTTGAAAAGAAATCCAGCCACGGTACAAGGTCCGATATATTCAATTCACAGGCGAAATGGATGTTGACGTTGGGAAAGGAAGGTGGAGAACAAGTTGCCATGGAGGAGGAGTGAAGTGGAAAGGTGTTATATAGACATTCAGACCTCACAGGGCATTCAGGGAGACGAACGAGTTATGATAGAGAGTAAAATAGAAGACTGTTTCACAGACCATACAGACCTCACAGCCCATTCAAAGAAAGGAAAACGAATTATGATAGAGCTGAATTGAAGTGGAAGGGTGTTACATAGACCAGACAGACCTAACAAGTCACTTAGGGAGGTGAACGAGCTATAACTGTGGGGGGAGTGAAGGGGAAAGGGTGTTTCATGGGTTAGATAGATTACAAATAATCCCCATTAGAGGCCACCCCAAGAGGGGAATCACACCCACCGCGAGCCGATACTTACTTAGCGCGGCTTGGAATATGGCCTTGACCTTGACCTACTTTCACCAATTTCGAACCCATAAGAGATTTTCATCCGTACTACACACCTGTAAATTATTGCGATGATATCTTGAACGGTTGCGAAGTTATCGTGCTGACAGACACACAGATGCACAGGCTGACAAACAAGCTGAAAACAATACTCGTAGGAGATTTACATCCCTACTACTTACTTGTAAGATTCTGTGATCGATATCTTGAGCGATGGCGAAGTTATCGTGGTAACAAACACACAGACCTTAACCTACTTTCACCTGTTTCGAACTCGTGGTCGGTTTTTATCCCAATTATACACCTGTGAAATTGTGTGGTGAAATCTTGAGCGGTTGCAAAGTTATCGTGCTAACAAACCCACACATGTAAGACATGTGGCAAGTCTCGCAGTCATGGAACTAAGTAAAAGTACTGTTTTGTAAGAGACTTGGATAAAAAAGATGAAAACTTTGTTCACCCCCCCGTCTCCTTTCTTGTTAGTCACTAAAGCTTTTTCCTCCCATATGAATTCCCAAGTCTGAAGGATCTTAAAAGTCTGTCTATCTATCTATCTATTGCCAGACGCCTCAATCCCGTTTGGGGTGGCCACAAACAAATCGCCTCCAAGTCGCCCTGTCCCCCGCCATTTCACTCCCCTGCTCCCAACTCACACCCCCCTCTCTCATATACCTCTCCACCCCATCTCTCCATCTCATCCTCGGCCTCCCCCTCCCTCTTTCCCCCTCCACCTCACTCACATACACTCTCTTCGTCAGTCTTTCACCCTTCATCCTCTCCACATGGCGAAACCACCTCAGTGTGTTCCTCATAACGCTTCCTATCACATCCACATCAACACCACAACGCTCCTTTATATCCTCATTCGTCAGCCTGTCTCTCCATGTGACTCCACAGGCTCCTCTTAAATAACTCATTTCCACGGCTCTCACTCTTGACTTGTGTCCTTCCAACAACGTCCAAGCTTCACTTCCGTACGTTAGAGTTGGTATCACAATACTGTCATGTAGTAACTTTTTCACTTCCATGCTCACTTCCCTGTTTCTTATCACTGCGTTCAAAGAACCAGCAACCTTTCTTCCCTGCTGTACCCTTTCAAGCACTTCACCCTCCAAACCTCCATCCTTACTCATCACACTACCCAAGTACTTAAACGTACTCACATTTTCCAATTCCTCACCATCCAACCTCGCTGTACATTCACTGACTTCACCTCTCTCAAAGACCATCACTTTACTCTTCCCTACATTCACCTTTAGATTCCGTTTCTTACACACTCTCTCAAACTCATCCACCAAGCCTTGCAGCTCCCCTTCGTCTTCACCCAACAACACGGTATCATCTGCAAACAACAGTACAGGGAGTTTCCAAACACTATCCTCTCTCACCAGGGCCACTCCAACATCCACTACCCTACCTTGTACCTCTTTTATTACCCCATCCATGGACAGATTGAACAACCATGGAGACATGACACATCCCTGTTTCAACCCAACTTTCAAAGAGAAAAATTCACTTAGTTCACCATCCACATGCACTGCAGCCTTCGCACCATCGTACATATTCTTCACAGCATTCAACAACTTTTGTTAATTCTTAAAGCCTTAGTATTTGGCGTTATCTGAACCTTGTCAGTACAAAGGTTTATTTTCTGTCTTGACTAAAATTTGAAACAAAAAATAATGGGCTAAAAATAAGACATACCACTCAAAGTGTTTAGCTTATGGGGAGATCTTTTTTCAGTGGAACACTTCTTATCTAAGCTGACCAGAATCGTCTGAATGAAAAAGCTACAATCGTCAGGAGGTAGTAAGAATTACCTGTTGTAAAAGCGGGGGGGGGGGATCTTAAATCGTTTGAGTTAGAATTAACAGAAAATTGAAAAAAAAAAAAATCGAATGAACTCAAGAAAACTTCAACGAGAAATTTTAGCCAACAAAATCCGAACGCAATGGCGGACTGCAGCTTTGTGGTTTTAGGAAATATTTACCGGAAAGGAAAATGGAAGTCTGAGTTTACAGAGTGAGAAGTTGTGTCTGGGGAAATTGGTGACGGTGCTTTTGATATTTTCTGTGTGTGTGTGTGTGTGTGTGTGTGTGTGTGAGAGAGAGAGAGAGAGAGAGAGAGAGAGAGAGAGGAAGGGGGGGAGGGAGGGAGGGGGCAAGGTGGAAGTTTAATGTCTGCAGGGAGCATAAGTTATATGAGAGAGAAAGAGAGAGAGAGGGGCCTGTGTGTGTGTGTGTGTGTGTGTGTGTGTGTGTGTGTGTGTGTGTGTGTCCTCGTATCTGTACACACACACACACACACACACACACACACACACACACACACACACACACACACACACACACACACACACACACACTTCTCTCTTGTCTCTTTTTTCTTTTCCTCCTGCTTCTAGCCTACCAACTGCCGTTTCTCCAAAGCTAACACCGGGATCACTTTCACATTCTATCTGACTACGTGTTCTTAATCCAGCTGGAGAGGGAAATGAAGGGCTGGAGGGAATTGGAGAATGGTAGGGAGCGTGGGCGGAGCAGGAGAAGGAGAGGGAGGGGAAAGCGTAGGGAAAGTGGAAGGAGGAGGGAAAATGGGAGGGGGAGGAGGAATGGGAGAAGGAGAGGGAGGGGAAGGGGTAAAGGTAAGGCTCAGAGAGAGGAATGAGTGGTTGGAGGGGGTCAGGGGAGCAGGGAGAGGGAAGGAGAGGGGAAGGGAAGAGGAAAAAAAGGTTTTAAGAGGGGATGGAAGAGGGGTGAAGAGGAGGAGGTGTAGGTGGCTGGGGTAGAGATATTTAGGAATACATTCAGTTTTTGCAAATTTCCAATCTTCCCGTAGATTACTGCATGCAACCGTCGAATTCACAATCAAGGTCCCTATTTCAATTCTAGGTACGAGCAAGCTAGAGTAGGATGGTGGCCAAAGTTCTATGGCCGGCCAGGGATCGAACCTGAGACCTCAGGGATCGTGAAAGGGATTGGCAATGGAGAGAGAGAAAGAGAGAGAGAGAGAGGCGTCGATGAACCTCAGACATCGCCTCATCGACACCTCCGGCCTAAATTTCACTTTTGAAGAGTCAGCCAAATGCCGTCTCCCTTTCCTCGATGTCCTAGTGATCTCCCGCGACTCCGGATTCACAATTGCAGTATACTGTACGTAAAATCACCCAATAAAGGACTATGTCTCATGGGCAGAAGTGAATGCCCTCAGTGATACGCTCCACCATCAGTGCCTACGTCCGCCGTGCCCTCACCCAGTGTTCCTCATGGAGCAGTGTTCATTCAGGGTTGGAAAGACCTACACAAGTTCTCATCAACAATAGATATCGGAATAGCGACGCGGAAGATGGAGTGAAAATGGCATTCAATAAGTGGTACTCAAACTACATCGCCCCGTCTCTCAGTAACGAAAAAGCCACTCCGTACTGCCGAAATAACATTTATGCAAAGTATAAAACTGAGGAGATAATAATGAAAAACATCATTCATAAAAACGACAAATGCACAGATCTTAACAAAAGTATCGCGCTTATCACTTACTACAAGACCTGGAAAACCTCGCATCTATTACTCAAGAACAGCCCTGTCGTAAATAGTACGCCCATGCAAGAACATCACGTCATCTACCAACATACTTGCACAAGCGGGGTCTATGGGCCTTATACCTACATAGGAATGACAAGGACTAAACTGTCAAGGCGTCTCACATGTCACCTACAGAACGGATCAGTAAAAAATCACTACAGAACTAATCATAATACCTCCCTCACCTCGAAAAAGGCACTGAAATAACCGTGAAAAGACCCACGTAGACTCATATTTCTGGAAGCACTTTATATTTACGAATTGAAACCAACAATCAACTCACAAGTGGAGGATTTGCAAGTCCTTTCCAACACAAAAGATCACAAACATCTGTGGGCCAACTCATGGCACCACTGAGAAGGGCCACAAACCTTCCATCGCGCGCTCTTGGCCGACCAATCACGTACACGTCGGCATCCCCTGTATAATGAAGTCTCGCTGCACCCGCCAACAGATTGGTCTGATGATGTTCTCAAGAAGGAACGAAACGTCACCAAGTACACTAACAGTTAGACAGCTACTCAGAAGTCAAAATGAAAATCGACGTCGCTTAACCCGATGGATCCAAGGCATCGAACAGAAATTGATTGATGCAGAAACAGCGGTTGCATTCAATCTTGTTTGGTTGCAAGAAATATTTCATATATATATATATATATATATATATATATATATATATATATATATATATATATATATATATATATATGTATACACACACACACACACACACATATAAAGTGTCTATTTGTTCACCAGTCTCATCTCTGTTCTTCCCTCCAACTGTTTCTTGTCAGTTTGTATATTTATCTGTCGCCTGTCTACCTAACAATGTCCTTTGTCTGTCTTCCAGCTTATCTGTTACTTGTGTATCCATCAGTCTTCCAGTCAGGTCTCTTTATCCCTCTCTTTGGCCTCTGTTTCACGCTCTCTTAATATCTCTCTCGTACAATATTTTTTTTTACCTAATTTTAAGAGTATTACACCACTTTTTCATTCCTTGTCTCATCTTTAACGCGTACCCCGTCTCTCTCTCTCTCTCTCTCTCTCTCTCTCTCTCTCTCTCTCTCTCTCTCGCTTATACTCCTGCTCCCTTCTTTCGTCCTCCACCTGTTCTTTTTATCCTCCTCCTCCTCCTCTCCTAATCACCCTCTCAGTCCCACCAAACAACCACCACGATAATTAAATGAACCCTCCTCTACCTCCTCTACAACCCCCAGATTAAATCAGAGTTGGGACATCTACCCTTCTTTAGATTCCATTTAAACCCTAATAACCCGCTGCCACAGAGACCGTATTGGCTTAACCCTCCTGCTGCTCCATTACATGACTCGTCTTTAGGGGATTTCGCCTTTATTTGTAGAGTCGCGGATGGAGTTTTGGGAATTTTTTCAATTCTCCTGCTTCTCATTTTCGGGTGGTAGGTAATGTTTCTGAGCAGACAGAAGCTTGGTGTGTTTCTCTGTCCATAGGTAATTCTCTTTGATGTGATGCATAAGGGAGGAAAATGAAAGATATTCTTTTGAAGCAGACGCAGTGGAAGATTAGGCCAACTTTTGCTCCTGACTGTTCTATTTGAGTGTGGGAGAATTAAACCTCTTTTTCCTTTTTTTTTTTTTTATGTTTTCTGCTTGCTAACCTGGTGCATTTTTTTTTTATTTTTTGTCGCGACTAGGGACAACCTTCATTCTTCTCTTGATCTCGATGACGTCCTTTTTTTTTTTTTTTTTTTCTTATTTTGTTCATGCTACTGCCAAACGATTTTATTCATCATCAGAAAGGATTCTTATCAAATACGGATATCCTGTGCAGAGCATGAACCTACTGTATAGTTGTTGTGAGAGATGAAGCTGAATTAAAGAAGGAAATTTAAGAATTAGGTCGGAGGATATTGTGCGCTTAGATGCCACGATTAGGCTTCTAGGAGTGTCCGAAGGTTTATCTATTATCTAAAACGCCGCTAGGGACTTAGGGCGGACCCTTGTGGATTAAATAATCTGGACTACGGTGGCTTGGCGTCGGCCCTTCAGGATCCACAGAGGAATAGAGGAGAGCTGTTGCATGTATGCCATATTAGTGATCCCCGCCTCTCCCATTCCATCTTCACCCCTAGTTAGGTAGGATTATACACTTCTAAGCTTAAAAGGTATATAATATTTCTCTCATAAACATTTGTCTTCACTCATGCAGCTGCCAAACACTTCGCAGTCGAATAAGAATGAATATTAAAATTATAGGATGTTAAAAACAAAACGAACTGTGACAACAGTTACGGTAACTGTTTTAGGGACTCTGTCGTCAGATTTAGTGAGAACCGTTTACAGGTATAGCTCCCTAACATTGTGTGTGTGGGGGGGCCGGGGGGGGGGCGCGCGCGCAATATGGATTACGTTTGTTCCTTCTCATTCACACATTACACTTCTTAAAATGATACGTTCCTCCCATGACTGCTTCCTCAGTATTGCTTCCAAGCTCATATTTAATGTTTCTATCCCTAAACAAAACACTGGTGAACTGAAATTGCCCAGAAACTACACAAATACAAACATACAAACAGATGCACGTAGTAGTGAATATGGAGCGACAAACAGATAAAATGTAAGTCATGAGCGACAGACAGACAGGCAGACAGACAGATAGACAGACGGATTGAAATGAAAAAAAAAAATTGTGAGAGCAGAAAAATGCATGAACCGGGAGAGAAAGAGAGGGAATTCTAATTTAATATGGCGTTTTTAATCATTCATACCCAAACCCATTTCTCTTCCGGACCTCCACCAGTAATGAAACCTGCAATGGATAGCCGAGGAGAGAGAGAGAGAGAGAGAGATCTGGAATAGAAAGAAGGAAAGAAATATAAAACACACACACAAATGCATACATACATACATACACACACTGTAATTTTTGTATAAGTCACTGTTCCCATTTCCATCCATTTGTCTCCTCCCCACTCGTCATTCCCTTTTTTCTTCCTTCCTCTTTTCGTTCCTTCTCACCCGTTCTCACATTCTTCCATTCTAATCTCACGGCAAACTTCCTTATTCTCTCTCTGTCTGTATTTATCATTGTTCGCACTTCCACTGTTGTTTCTCATCACCTTTCCTGTTTCTTCTTTTCTCACATATTTTTTTTCTCCTCCTTCCGCCTTTCATCCTCACCTTACTCTCCGCCTATTTCCATTCCAAACACTCACCAAACTTTCTCTCAGTCCTTTTCTTATATTCATCTGTTGTTCGTACTTTCATTAGTGCCCCCTCCCCCCTTCCTTTTGCTCCTCCTTCCCTCTCATAATTCTTTCTTCTTCCTCCGTCGCCGCCTCACATTCTCACCCTCTTTCCACATCCTTCCAATCTGAGCACACGCCAAACATTCTCTTTGAAGTATCTGTTATTCGTACTTCCCATCTTTCCTGTCATTTCTTATTGCTTTTCTTTACAGGTGGCTTTACAATGAGTGACAAGCCAAATGGTTTCCTGTAAGCCAAGAAACCATTTACAACTCTGGGTGGTAACCATATAACTAAACCATATGTGCTCCCTACGTGTCAGCAAGTGGGTTGGTGAAGGGTTAGTGCCCCTCCCCGTAAAACAAATAACTCAAAGTCAAATGGTCACCCCTTATGGGACTATGGCGTCTTGCAATAGATAGATAGATAGATAGTATTGCATCCCCTCTTCTTCCTTGATCCATTTTCTTTCGTCTCATAATTCCGTTTTCTCTTCCCTCCCCCTACTCTTATTCACGCCCTCTCTTCAGCTCTTTCCATCTCAAAAGACGGCACAATCTTAGCCAGTCCTGTTTCCCCTATTATTACACCGTGAGGACAACGTTGGTAGACTTGCTAATGGACTTGCAACGCAGGAGAGAGAGAGAGAGAGAGAGAGAGAGAGAGAGAGAGAGAGAGAGAGAGAGAGAGAGAGAGAGAGAGAGAGAGAATATTGATACGCTCAAAGTGGAAACGAAAGAAACTATCTTTTGTAGGCAAGTTTGATGTGTTTGTGTGTGTGTGTGTGTGTGTGTGTGTAAGAGAGAGAGAGAGAGAGAGAGAGGGGGGAGAGGGGGACCCCTGGGAATACCATTATAAGTTGTACAAGTCGTCCCCCGCCCTACCTGGATTTAATGTCGCTCTGGTAGTTTGCCCAAGTCAAGAGAGAGAGAGAGAGAGAGAGAGAGAGAGAGAGAGAGTATCTTACATAGTTAAATATTTACACAAGATACCAAAACTTAACTATCTTGACGAGGTGGCGTGGCCTAAATATTACTAGGGAAACTTACTACCCTCGCCCAGAAACATATTAAGAGAATGTACAGCCGAAGGCCCTCTCCCTACACTAATAACATCTGGCTATTAGTCGTACTGGAAATAGCAAGCAGCAGAGAAAGAAAAGGGGGGGAGGGAGCGACAGACAGTATGAGACAGGAAAAGGAATACTGTTAGCGAAGGAACAGGAAAAGGAAGAGAGAATGAAGACAACGGAAGAGAGTGGATGAAGGAAGAAGAACTAACAAAGTGAGGAAGAGTGTGAGGTAAGAAAGGGAAAACAAAGCGTGAAAGAAGAGGATAAGAGATAGGAAGAGGAAGATAGAGAATTAAGGAAGAAGAAATGGAGGGTAAGAGAAATGTTGGGGCGGAGAGAAACATTAGATTCAAGTCAGGGGTGAAGATTCAGAGTACAGTATGTGGCATGAAGTCTTTATTGTTCCCTCTCTCTCTCTCTCTCTCTCTCTCTCTCTCTGGGGGGCTCGGTAGTACGGTGGTAGCGCGCTGGACTCGTAATCGGGGGATTGCGAGTTCGAGCCTCGCCCGGGCTGCCGTGCCGGGAGTGGTAGCTCGCTCCTGTAACCCTAGCGGGGCTATATAGTCCAGTACAGGGCTTAGCTCGGGGGAACTCCATTTCTCCCTTTTTTTTTCTTTTTCTTTTTTTTCTCTCTCTCTCTCTCTCTGTAATTCTTACTCTCGTTGTTCTTATCTTTCCTTCATATATTCTCTCCACTTCTTACTCTGTTCTCAGTTCCTTCCTTTGTGTTCTTCCTTCCCATGTTCTTATTGCTTTCCTCCCTCCTTCTCTCTCTCCATGTCACGTGGTATCTTCCCTTCTCTTATCTCTCCCCTTGGGTCCTCTCTAACCTTCCCCCCCTCCTCCTTCTCCTCCTTCTTCTTCACCAGTTTCCTCTTCGATATTTCTTCCTCCATGGTCCTTTGTTCTCGTTTTTTTTTTCCTCTCCTCCTTCTTCGCTTTCGAGTAATTTCCTGTTTCTTTGTTCTTGTGCACTTTATTCTCTTGTGTCCCCCTCAGTTCTCTTTATTCAGGCATACTTTTGTGTTGTTTCCTGCTTCCTCGGATTTATTGTCTTGTGTGTGTGTTTATGAATTTCTGTGTGTTTCTTAGATTAACTTAATATTCCATATAGATTTCTTTTTTGTGGTCATTTTTCTTTTACACACCTACTTACGTTTGTTCCCTCTTTATTCCATGCCTTCAAATTTACTCACATGTTGCTTGCTGCTTCATTGCGTTATTGTTTTCTGTTATGTTTACGGGTTTCTCTGTATTTACGTGATTTACTATAGGTTTTTGAGTTTCATTTCCTATGGTCATTTTCCTTTTCACTCTTTTGTATACATTCTTGTGTGTCATCCATTTTTTTGTATATTTTTGCTAATATATTTATCAGATCGGTGAGTTATCCTACTCCACTTCATCCTTCATTAACCTCATGTGTATTTATTCTTTTTTTTTTCTTTGTTTCTCTTTCCCCTTCCATTGCGTTGTCACTTCCTCCACTTTATTTCCCATCATTGCCCATCCTCTCATATCCATCCATTCATGTTCAGTGTTCTTTACAATCCTTCCACTTTCTCACATATCCTTCTCATCTCTTCTCATTTCTCGCCTTCCATCCTCTTCTCACTTCTTCCATTCTCCACTTTCACACTCATTCCTGTCTCCTTCTAGTTTCTTTATCACATCTTCCCCATTTTATTTCTCTCTCCTCCTCCCCCTCCGCTTCCATCCCTTCAGAGATCCCTTCACATTTCTCTCTCTCTCTCTCTCTCTCTCTCTCTCTCTCTCTCTCTCTCTCTCTCTCTTCCATTTGCTTTTCATATATTTCATTTTCTGTTGCATCTCTCATTTCCCCAATTTATCCCTCCCTCACCCCTTCCACTGCCGTCTCATTTTCCCCATATTCTCTTGCATTCCCACCTTCTCCCCTCTCTCTTTCAATCCACGTCTCATTTCCTCCTCTTTCTCTCTCTTCCTCTCCCCTTCTGTCACCCGTTCTATCTCCGTCTCATTTCATGTACACTCTCTCCCATCCTCTCCCCTTGTCCTCTCTCTCTCTCTCTCTCTCTCTCTCTCTCTCTCTCTCCCTGTTTTATGTACTCACCTCTTCTCTCATCCCTACATTCCTCTCCTTCCCTGCCACATAGCCTACTGTATGTCGCGAAGCCTGGCACCTTGTAAGATGGTGTTCCCACTCAAAGACAAGCCAGCTTAGTCTCTGTCATTCTGTCATAGACACTCCAGCCCCATTCTTCCTTCATGGCTTCCTCCACTTTTCATTCTTCTTTCGTGTCGTTCTTAATTCTTCATTATCCCTTCAAGTCATCTTTCGTGCCATGCACGCTGTATTCTTCATTTATATTTCGTTCTTCTTTGTGCCATTCTTCATACAATTGAAAGGCTTTTCCCTGAGGCCCAGCGGTACTTTTTCGTGCCATGCACTTCACTCCTCACTGTTTTGACGCTATTGCTCGTACTGATTCCTGAATTCTTGCTAGGCTGTCTCATTCAGAACTGTTGTGCTAGTATCAGCTGGGATCATTTTTGAACTATCATGTTGGGTTTTGTGTGTACCAGTGAGCAGTTTATAGATCTTTTCATATTTATCTATGTAACCATGATTTTGTTCGTGTGAGGGAATTCCTCCTCACAGAGTTAACCGATGTGCTTCTCTTACAGATTGACCTTCAGCTGAATAGCGAGACGGGGGGTGACATCAGTGGATACATCACCAACGGCGAGTGGGATCTCATAGGTAAGGCGAGAGAGACGAGTGGAGAGGAGCAAAGGGAAGAACGAGAGAGAGGGGGGGTGATTGAGGAGGGAAGAGAAGTTAAAGAAAAGCGAGTGAGAACTTCATAAAGGACCAAAGAGAAGGGGAAAAAACAATACAGGAAATTCAAGGGGAAGTGGAGAAAGGTGGAGAGGAAAGGGAGCCGAGGGGAGAAGCGCGAGGGGGTGTTGGTTGATTAGCAGAGTGTTATAGCGAAAGGGAAAGAGATAAGGAAGGAAGAAAGGGGTAGGAAAGGGAAAGAGATCCCGAGAAAAAGTGGTAGAGAAAGGGAGAAAGGGAAGGAAGACGAAGAGGCGAGGAGATACGGGAAGGGAAAGAGAGGGAAGAAATGGGATAAGAAAGAGGACATCAGAGAAGTCGAAAGGGAGGAGAGAGGGAGGGGGGGGGGACTAGGAAGGATCGAGAAGAGAAATTGTAAGAGTGAGAGGGAGTAAACAGTTTAAGAAAGGATGAGGAGTGAGCAGGGAAGGGGACAGAAAAGGGGCGAAGAAAGAGAAAGAACGACTGAACATAGAAAGGGTGAAAGAGAGGAGGGAAAGTAGGAAGGGGATGAGACAAAAGAAAAAGATAAGAGAGAGGAGATAAAGGTGGAGAGATAAGAGAGAGAAAAAAAAAAACGAAAAGAGAGGAGAGGCCAGTGAGAGTGGAGGTATTAGAAATGAGAGAGAGAGAGAGAGAGAGAGAGAGAGAGGAGGTAGTAATGGATGGTGTTGGGAAAGGACAGGTACTGAGCTATACATCCAGTTTTGAAATTTACCAGAAAGGAGGGGGAGACACGCGAGGAAAGGTTGAATTTAGCAAAATTGTTATGAAGGACAAGAAATAACTGCATCTTTTTTTATTCATCTCCGCGTTCTTTCCGCTACAACAACTACTACTATTATTTTTTCCCCAGTATTGTCTGACGTTCTTGTATGTTTTCTGGATCCTACCTCCCCCCGTCCCAGGGTGGGGAAAAAAGGTTAGGCTAATAATGATGATGGTTCGTTCACTTCTGCATTTTCACATTTTGGTTACGTATTTCTTCCTCTTTATGTGTCTGTTTTCTTTAGTGTTATCATTCGTTTCTCTTCCGTTTACTTGTCTCGTTTCCTCTTCTTGTTCTTTTTAAAACTCTCCCTCCTCCTTTTCTTCTCCCTTCCCTCCCTCTGCCTCCTTTTCTAGAGCCGCCTCTATCTCCTCCTCCTCCTCCTCCTCCTCCTCCTCCTTTTCCTCCTCCTCCTCCTCCCTTCTCATAGGTTTAGTAACAATAACATTAATGTGAGAGGTTAAGCCAGGTCATGGTGCCTCACCTGCCTTACCTCCCTGTCTCAGACATCTGCCTTAGACATCTTCCTCACACTTCTACTTCACGTACCTGCTTTACTCCCCTTCTTCACACACCAGCCTCACACACCTGCCTGACACAATTGCCTCAAACCTTGCATCACACACCTGACGTACACACCTGCCTCACATACCTGCTTTACAGACTTGCCCCACACACATGCTTTAATTTCAGCTGAGGAGTCAAGACAGGCAGATGGCAATTTTAGGCCAAGTTTGAGTGTGAGTAAAAAGGGTACAATACTATTACTGGTATCGTTATTGCTCTGATTTGAACGCTGTTTCCAGCGGTGCCCGGTAAGAGGAACACCCTCACCTACACCTGCTGTCCTGAGATCTACGTGGACGTCACCTTCCAGATCCACATTAGGCGGCGAACTCTCTACTATTTTAGCAACCTCATCATGCCCTGCGTTCTTATATCTTCCATGGCGCTCCTGGGATTCACTCTGCCCCCGGACTCAGGGGAGAAGCTCACTTTAGGTAAGCGACGTTAACCACAACGCCAGCAACAAAGGTAATTTTTTTTTTATTCAGTCTAGTTAGCCATTGTTTCGTTTTCTGTGAGAAACAGATTTAATCAGTTTATTTTTTGATTTTCATGTTAATGATTAATTAAGATAAATTATAATCGGACAGGAGGTGTGTAAGCAATTTAATATTCACCTTTTTAAATTGTGTTCACCATACACCAAAGTTTATAGTTCCTTGATTGCAGACTTTTGTGCAGATGTGCTCTCGTCAGTGTGTCACATCATGTGTTGCTGTGATATTCACTTTACTATATACCTTTTTTGCTAAATAATGTCTAATGTTTATGGTTAAAAATTGACTTAAATGCAGTATTTGATCAGTTCATCAATTCATATTCAGTGAATCAACGTCATGCGAAAAACATGCATAGCTAATCAAAATCAGGTGTAAGGTTTAATGAGATACTGATTCACGGCAAATATTATATACATAATTATCATGAATGCTTAAGTTACAACCAATTAATAATCGTAATTCCACTTTACTTACTCCCAAGTATTGCTCTATAACACCCTACTTTCACGACCCTCGCACCAGAGGTTCATTGTCACACCCCACTTCCCTCAACATAACCATAACCCCCTCCCCTTCTCAATCATCCCTACCCAAACCCTACGTCCACCTCCATCGCTCCCTCCTACGATTTTTTTCCAGATAACCTGACCCATCCTACCACATTATTTTTAAATGATAGCTCGTCTTAGGTAAAAGAGAGAATCCGTTGTTTTAGCAAGCCTAAACTAGCACATCACTTTAGGTATTTCACAGCCCCTTTTTCCCTTGTTAATGGAGTTGTAAGTGGTAGATCGATAGAGTCACTTAGTCATCAGCATCAACACCTTCAGTACAATGACCTCTTTTATGCTTTATTTTGCTATATGTAGATAATTTTATTCATGTTAGGAGAATATTCAAACTGGAAGTTAGATGTAGCCTTCCATATCCCCTTCGTTACTGAACGGTTCTCCTGAGCTGAATAAAATCGTCTAGAGCAGTTATTCCCAACCTCTGGTACATAATAACATCAGTGGTACATCTGAAATTTGCCATTGGTACATAACGAACCGAAACAGTTACCCATTTCTCAGTGACGGATATACAGAAAGTGAGTGAATAAGTATAAAAAGTATAAC
Source organism: Coenobita brevimanus (assembly GCF_032717465.1). NCBI lineage: Eukaryota > Metazoa > Arthropoda > Malacostraca > Decapoda > Coenobitidae > Coenobita > Coenobita brevimanus. The sequence goes on from NC_137033.1 coordinate 21,880,301, forward strand.
GTGATCAATAATATGGTTGCTTAAATTGCACTTCCCGAGTGATGTTAAGTGTCAGACCATGAACAGATTAGGCATACAGTGCCTTAACATAGAAATCCCAAATCGAGTACTCCTTTGGTATAATTTATATACATGGTTTTCTCCCACTTGCAGAAGTAAGACTGTTACACGTCTGAACTTACGTAATCATGTTGATATTTGTTGCAAGTCAATTTATGGGCATAAATATCCCACATTCACAATCACTTCTGTACTGTAGTGCATTTGTTCTGACCTGACAAGGATCCCATACACCTTCAGTTCAATTTTTCATTAGTGTTCTCAGACTGGAGGGTCGATCTGAATAGTATAGTATAAAGACTTATTTCATCCTCATAGATAACTCCTGGCATTTCATGCAACCACGAGTGGCTTAGTTCCATCAGGTGAAAACTACTCGTAACTCGCTGTAATAACTGCGAGCGTCGTCACGGTGATACACAGAAGTTAAAAAAAAAAAAACGATGCACATGAATGAAGATAGTTGGGAATCCTCGATCTAGAGACAACAAAAATAAATGTAAAAAGACATCAGCGTATTCAAGGAGTTAAGCCTTGATATAATCCTTCACTCCTTGAGGCTGTAAATGAAGTAGTACATTAGAAAATTTTAAAATATTAATTTTAACCACACACTTGCTGTAGTGCTGCCTATTTCTTCTTTCACCTTTATCATTCTTTTTCTGTGTCTGCCTTCTTCTTTTCCTATTTCTACCAATTTCTTGTCACTTTTTATTACTCTTCTTTCCTCTTCAGGCAGCTCTACATTGAGTGACAAGCCTAATGGTTTCATGTAAACCAGGAAGCTATTAATAACGTTGGATGGTAACCATATAACCAGTTCACACGTGTTCCCTTCTTGTCAACAAATGGGTTGGCGGAGGGTTAGTGTCCCTCCCCATAAAACCACAAACTCAAAGACAAGCGGCCACCTCTTAGGGGACTATGGCTTCTGGCTGTAGATAGATTTATTCTAAGCCTTGGGGGTCTCGTCACTTATTCACTTTAGATTTCCTCAGTTAGTTCCTAACTTTAACTTGGAATGTTCTCCTCTCACTATAAATTTTGCTATATATATAACATTCTCCTGCTCAAAGTACGCACTCGTACTTTCTATGTTCATTAATCCTTCATTTTGAGGACGGCACAGAAATGGCTTTAAAATTCTTGAAACAAAAATCTTCATGCATTTTTTTTTTTTCATGTACGAGCTGTAGTACATACCATTGGTCAAGGGCAGGAACTGACGAAAGCATTCTTTATATATCTCTTAGAAGTACAATACTATTCACCTTGTTTTACCACAATGTAATAACTGTGTTATCTACCACAGTGTTAATCCATTGCGTCCAATTGGTCAGTGAGATACTCTTCATGGATACCATTGATGACGCTTATTATATTTTTTACATCTTAAAATTTTGCTACACTAAAACAAGGTTCCTATAAACCAGCAAGATAAAAGAAACAATTGACTTTTCTCCAGAATACTAGGAGAGTGGAGTACACAGTTGCCGAGGAAAAAAAAATGAGTATATACGAATTGTAGATTTACTACATCACAAGAGGAGCCATTAACCCACCAAGATTGTCAAAATCACCAACATGACTTTCTGATAAAAGAGCACTGCAAAAGATACAGTACACTCGATCAAAAAAGTAATAGTGCGTAAAACAGACACCATGAACGATGGATAATGCAAAACCGCCGTTGTTCCTACCGCACACTAATAGCCCTGCTATCATAATTCATATCGTTTTCCCGTGACATTTGTTATCTTTTCCAAAGTAAATGATTTGGTGTAAGAGAGGGATGCCTGATTGTGGTGTTACCAATATAACTGGGCGGCTCCGCTGTCCTGTTATACCAACGACCTTCACCCTGTCCTTGGAAATGTGGCTGGTGAACAGCAGGAGAAAGGCACCGGTTCATGTCCAGATGAGCCTGAGGCCACAACACAACAACTTGAACAACAACAACAACAACATGTATTTTTACTATATGCACATTCACATGGGAATAAATTAATAATCATAGAACCTCACGAACTGTATTGATCATCTCAGATAATATCATACCCTCATGCGCAATACTTTTTTGATCATGTGTGCAGTTCCTTTATCATCATAATACTAGACCTGGTCAAACGCAGTGCTTGATTGAAACATAATTTTACTCTAGTTGTTATTCCTCTCTCATCTTCTTCGACGAGGTCATCATCACTGCAGTTTGGTTTCTGTTTGATTTTTTTTTTATTTATATGACATATATGAATTAATTTTTTTTAAAAGCAAGGGTCAGCCATGCTACCTACAATGTGATCAGATACAAACGCGGAATTCGGAAAAGTATTTTTTTTTTTAAATCTCTTTGCCTTTACGTAACTACTTCCATTTTCCACTCCTTCTGCCAAGGGACGTCGTTTTATGTTATTCTTGTTTCTTCAGACAAGTTTATTCAGCTTAAGGGAGGCTTTTTCTTATATTTATGGGTTAATTAGATATAGCCCTCATTAACCTTCTTAGCACTAGATATCTTTCCTAAGCTGATCAAAAACGTCTAGAAGGGGCAAATATAGAATGTAAACGACATCCTCAAAGGAAATAAAACAAATTACAACACGACTCGCTACTAGTGTTTTAGACAAAACATTTGTTTAGGATGTTGCTGCTTATATTTGGTTTCCTCTTCTCACGGGATGACCTGAAACTTACCAGAAATGGTGCTATGACGTCACAGATAGCAGTTTTGAAATTTAATTATCATTTTCCCCAGATATTTTGATAAACGAGTGATCCCTTTTTTTGTTAGATAAATAAAATGTATCAGTAAAGTTTTAAATTGCTCTGATTAGAGCTGCAGTTCGAGCATAGTTTTTTTTTTTTTTTTACTGAGATTTTAAACTGTACTAACTAGAATCCCAGTTCAGATATTGTATTTTTATCTTGAGCTCCTTCCCGTGCCCCAAGATGTCTCCCATCTTCTGAAATATATCATATGTATTTTTCCCCTCCCTCCCCTAGGGCAGCAGTCTCTGATGTTTACTGCTTCCCTCCTCCATGCCCTCACGATGAAACATATTTTGCGTCCTTAAGCTGCCCTGCCTTGTATTTCCCCAGGATGGTCCATTTTCGGTACTGTTGATGGTGGCCGGCCGCCCCCATCCTCGGGGTGGCTCCTCGCCCTAGCATTGACACCACCAACTCTTTCCTTTTCAGGCGTCACCATTCTGCTCTCGCTAACAGTTTTCCTAAACATTGTGACTGAAAATATACCGGAGACATCCGATGCCGTTCCACTTATATGTATGTAAACATCCATTTAGCAAGTAGATTGTTTCACTTATCTCGACGTAAATGATATACGAGTCAGACAACTAACTACATCACCACCACTCTGCACACTTACCTTATTCTCATTTGATAACTGAGTTCTTTGTTTATGTTTAATAACCCGTTCAGTCGTCCAGCCTTTAATCAGACTCAAGTGTAGTACGTCGAGAGTCAGGAGTCATAGTCCTCCCATTTAATCAGACTCAAGTGTATTACGTCGAGAGTCAGTCCTCCCCCAGAGTCAGCCAACCAGCCGGCCACCCAGACGACTTAACGGCTCACACACGTCCCCTCCCCCTTAGAACCCCACCCCCTGGTCTACCATATTACTGCGCCACCAGGATCTGGGTTTCCTGTAATTCAGCAGCCCACATGTACACACACAAACAACATCACTCTTCTCCACGCTACCATTAACATCTCCTCTAATTTTTGGTATGTTGATGAATGGGATAGGAGAATTTTTTTATAAGGTGTATATATATATATATATATATATATATATATATATATATATATATATATATACACACACACACCAACTTTTCCGCTAAAAGTTGTGACCATATATATTTTCCCTACTACTTAGCTTTTTTACTTTTTGAAAGTATATCAGATTCACGCCCCTCCCCCAGTTCCACTCCACCCACCACATCCACCACCACCCATTTGAAAAATACGTTACGAGAGTATTTTTATTTCACCCAACATGAATGTCTTTTTTATCAGTGTGAGAAACTAACGCCTTGGCTCCAGGACTTCTCTGTAGGAGTGCGTGATACTTGGAGAATATTATTATAAACCACTTGTTTTTGTCCTGTTCATAGTCTTTCCCTCGTTACTTGCCTTGTTATTACATCCCCCTCCCCCCCAGACTCTGCCACCACCTCACGTTTCCTAAAAGTCCTTCATCTTCCTCCACCTCCTCCCCTCATTCCTCTCCTACTCAACCTCCACCACAAAGATTCAGAGCCTCCTTATTTAAGATTTCCATGTGTGTGTGTGTGTGTGTGTGTGTGTGTGTGTGTGTGTGTGTGTGTGTGTGTGTGTGTGTGTGTGTGTGTGTAATCAGGAGGAAAGTACATGAGTTCTTTCACACCTGTTGAACCCTAGCTGAAAAACCCACCATGTCTTTTCTCGCATACTAATAGAGGGCTCATGTAATTCTGCACCAACTCTGCAATTCGATCTCTTATAATCACATATTTATATATATATATATATATATATATATATATATATATATATATATATATATATATATATATATATATATATATATATATATATATATATATATATATATATATATATATATATATATATATATATTGTGGCTATTTATTTAACCCTTTTCAATTTTTAAGAAGATAAGACACCTCCCCCTCATATCCCCCCAAAATGTGTCGAGGCTCATATATGGTATATCTTTTTTTCCTTTTTTCTTTCAGAAATCACAATCCTGCTTTCTCTGACGGTTTTCATGACTGTTGTAGCGGAAAAATTGCCTCAAGTATCTGACGCTATACCATTGTTAGGTAGAGTATTCCACCTTCCACCAGAGTCGTCCATTCTTATTCTGGCTCTCCATCTGTGAGGGGGTGAGCGACGCGGGACCTCTGGATCAACAGTAGACTATGTTACAGTCAGCTTCCCCTCCCCCCCCCCATCTTTACACCTCCACCCCTGTACCCACTCCACCTTCCCATTGCCCAGTTTCCGTCCTAAAATTGCAACCTTCCACTTTACACCTCCACCCCTCTACCCAAATCATCAGCTCCCCATTGCCCTATTTATTCCAAAATCAGCACCCTCCCCTTTACACCTCCACCATATCCGCCTTCCCTTTCCGTCACATTCATCCACACACCCACATGCCACATTCACGGATCCAGTTGCCCCACGTCCCTCCTGCACCTTCCTTTACCCTACATCCATTCCAGTATCCACGCCTTCTCATTATTCGATCTCCACCTTCCTGATACCCTGCCTAATATCCAAATACCCACAGCTTCAGTTTTATGCTCCACTTCTTCCACCGTTCCCGTACCCCACCTACTTCCTAACATCCACACAGTCCCACATTCAAATATCCCATACCCTACCTCCAAACTAATATCTGCACCTTCATGACTTCACCATTCTGTTATCACACTTCGCCTCCCCCATTCCACCTTAACCCTTACTACACCTCCTCTGCCTCCACACAGCTACCAAATGCCACATCAGTGTCCTTCCCTATCTTTCCCCACCTTCCTTACTACTACAGCACCACCTCCACTGCCGCACCTCAGCCCCATCCACCTCAGTACCACACCTGTTTTCCACACCCTTTCTTTCACCTTCTCTAATTTCATATTCTCCTTCCACTTCCCTTCTCCATTTTCAGCTATACCTTTCCAGCCCACTTCCACCGTTACCTCCACCTTCCTTCTCCACTTTCAATCTCTATACCTACCTTCCATCCTCACTTCTACCATCCCTTTCTGTCTCCGCATTCCCTTTCATCCGAATTCGCCTTCCCACTGTTACCTTTAGCTTCACTGCTAGACTCCAGCTCCACTTCCATCTTCACCCTAACCTCCACCTTCGCCTCCACGTCCAAATCCACTCCACCCTCGCGTCATCCTTGTCTTCACTCTCATCTCCCTCACCTCGGCCCTCACCTCAACCTCATTTCCACTCTCACCTCTACCCTCATCTCCATCCTTATCCCCGCCTTCACCTCCTCTTCCATCTTCACCTCCATTTCATCCCCAACCTCGACCGTCACCATTATCCTCATCCTCCACCCTCACCCTCCTCCCTAGCCTCCATTCTCACTCTCATTCCCAACCTCCACCCTTACCCTCATATCCATCTTCCACCCTCACCCTCATCTCTAACCTCCACTCTCACCCTCATCCCCAACCTCCATCCTCCATCCTCACCCTCATCCCCATCCTCCACCCTCACCCTCATCTCCAACCTCCACTCTCACCCTCATCCCCAACCTCCACCCTCACCCTCATCCCCATCCTCCACCCTCACCCTCATGCCTAACCTCCACCTTCACCCTCATCCCCAACCTCCATCCTCACCCTCATCCCCAACCTCCACCCTCACCCTCATCCCCAACCTCCACCCTCACCCTCATCCCCAACCTCCACCCTCACCCTCATCCTCAACCTCCACCCTCACCCTAATCCCCAACTTCCACCCTAACCCCCATCCTCCACCCTCACCGTCATCACCAGCCTCCATCCTCACCCTCATCCCCAACCTCCTCCCTCACCCCCAACCTCCACCCTCTCCCTCATCCCCAACCTCCACCTCATCACCAGCCTCCCTCCTCATTCTCATCCCCAACCTCCACCTCCACTTCCACCTCCACCACTGCTCCTTGTTTTACCCTTCATCCCCACCACTTCCGCCTCTCCTATCGCTTCCTGTTTTACCTCCATCCCCTCCTTCCCCCATCATCTCTGCCTCCTTTCTCCAGCCACCCTGACTCTAGACATCGCCCTCTATGGTCATCATGCACATCCTCGAAACCTCTAACCTCGTGCTTTTCTGTTCGGCTGTACTTCCATTCTTTTACGTAAGTCCTTTACTCTCATCATCCTCCCCTCTCTCCTGTTCCTTAGCCTCTAAATGTTCCCTCCCTCCTTTCCCTTCTTTTCCACCTTCTCTTTACCTTCATTCTTTCCCCTTTTCCTGTTCTTCCATCTCTTCTTCCCTGTGACCCCCTTGTCTCTCTCTTTCATTTCCTCAACCCCTTGCCTAACTCTTCCCCTCTCTCCTCCCATTCCTTTCGCTCTTTTCCATTTCCACCACCATCCCGCTTCCTGCCTCTTGTGTCTTCTATAATACATGTCATGTGTCTTCTTCCTCATTCTTCGTCACACCTTCCGTTTCCCTCTGCTTCGTCAATGACTGGCGTTCCCTTCTCCCATCCTTTCCCATATGCTTCCTATCTTCATCCCTCCCTGTATCCCGAAGCTTGAATTTTCTTTCCCCATTTTCACCTTTCGATTGACACATCCCCCTTTCCTTTCTTTCTTGATCTTTCTCCTCTCCGTCCATCCACTCCTATCCTTATCCACCTTCCACCCCTCCACTTCCTTTCACTGTCCACCATTCTCCACCTCGTCACCCACCTTACCGCCTCACCTACCACTTCGACGTCCTCACTACCTCGTCCCACCACATTGTCCCTTTGTACATTCTGCCTGCAGAGTCGCCACCCCCGTCACAGGTTGAGACAGCGACAGAGATTATACATACATATTTATATATATTATATATTTAACGGCGATATGGTACTATGATGGTTAATGCTGGAATGGCGTACAAAGGCATGAACGTTTTCTGTGTTTGTTAAGGCCTTGATGCCACCTCTATTCCCTCACACTCCTCTTGCTATCTTAACATTAAGTGGCTTCCACGCGACACTCAGTCAAGTGACGAGATCATGTCTTGGTTCAGAGCTAACAAGGCGGAGCTTACAAATGTATCACAAAAGCTCCTGTTCTCCCTGAGGGGTGAAAATGAGCTTTACTGGAGCCATCCGGGTATAAGCTCACAAGTCGTGGTCTTTGTCACCATTGTTGCATCAGTTGGCCGTGGCGATGGTATGGCGACTGGTGCCTTGTGTCTCTCTCAAGGTGTTGTGGACAAACAGCTACAGAAACGATGACACCCAGGCCCTGACTGCGAGAAAACCAGAGCCCACAGCCTGACTCTGTCGTAGCGCTGGGCGTATTGTAACCCTCAGAAAAAATATCAAACCAGTCTCTTGCTTATTTCTTGTTGCAATGCGGCCATCTCTACAACAGATCACAGAGCTCTCAACTCTCACGTCAGTTTCCGGATATAACTCTGGCTGAAGGGACTGGGGCGTGATGGGGCCACCCATCGAGGTCATTAAGGTCGATCATCTGTAAAGTTGTACAATTACCCATTGGCCTTGATGATCTTGATGGATAACTCTTTGATGTCCCAACTTCTTCAGTCTCTCCTCCCAACACCACAGCAATAATCGGAAGTCTTACAGTGGACGAAGCAAAGGGGTATCAAGGTTGTGGTAGTCGGATAATCCTATTGATTAAATAATTTTTTTGCTTTACGTTACTTAGCCCACAGGGAATGGGTATCAGACATTTTTTTTTTTAAAGTTTTCCCATGAGCTTCTTCCAAATAAGACTATCGATGCCTTATATACATTTAATGATAGAACTCCCGCAGGTTCCCTTTCATTCAACCTACTTACCTTTGCACCCCCAGCCTACCTAACCCCTCCTTCCTCCCTTCCTCCTTCCTTTCTTTTCTTTCTTACTTTATTACTACTTTTTATCTTCTTCATTCACAAGGTTTTCATTGATCATCTGTGAAGCTCTTTTTTTTTTTTTTTTTTTCCCGTTTTCTATCTTGGTTGCTGTTTACAAATGCGTTGTCTGAATTTATTTCATTTGTTTTATCATGAATAAGTTCTCATCAATTCTTTCTTTTTCTTATGAAATATCTATGTTTCTTTCCCTACTTTTCCCTGGCTTTCTATTCACTCGCTTATCATCATCATCATCATCATCATGCTATTTCTGACATTCACATGGGGTGCACAGATCGAGACTATGGCTCTTTGATCTCACTGAGGACATGATTAAGAAAAAAAAAAAAAAAAAAGACCCAGATGGAGATTCCCCTTTTCCTCTGGTTCCGTAGGAGGTTCGAGGTTGTTTACAGCTTAAATGCCACACGCTGAAGTAGCTGACTCTTCACTAATACTCAGAGGGGAAGCATCCGGTACTCAGTCGTTCCCCTTTTAGACGCAAGGATTACTGGGGAAGTAGTACCGGGCTAATGTATGGCCCGGCCTCCACTATAGGTGAAGGAAATCTTAAAACGAACGAACGATGGGGAAGTAGTAATTTTTCATTTGACTTCAGGCATAGCATATCTTTCTCTCTCTCTCTCTCTCTCTCTCTCTCTTTCTCATTAATGCCATAATTTCTTTACCCTGGTTCCTCCTTTTGTCTCCCCTTTACCCACTTCCCCTTCAAAAATGTCATGGTACCTCTTGCCCTCTGCATCTTCCACCCTCTCCCATGAATCCTCAATCTCCCCCGTTCCCCCATCCCTGCCCCTTCAGTACCTCCAGTAAGTCAGATTCCCTCTTCTCCCCGTCCCTCACCAGCTCCCACTCCCTTGTCAATTCCTGATAAAAGGATATGACTGCCAGCGTCTCTGAGTTGTGTTAAATAGACCTCTTACTCCTCAGTCCATAAACAGATTCCTTAAATTCATCAAAATGAAAGATATAATTCATTGGATGCTTTCTGATTAATTTAACCCCTAGATTAGAGCCATGACTAATTAAAAGTTCATTAATTGGGGCTTGCATTACACAGCAACATTTTATTCAACGTAGATACTGCCCAGTTTAACAAGGGTAATGGTGAGAATTTGACCCTTACATGAACACTCCGTCACCCTCACTAGCAGATCTCTTATATGTACCTTCAACACACACACACACACACACACACACACACACACACACACACACACACATAAACACGTCTTGCCTGTGCGTGTGTCTCAATGTTAGATTTAAGTTTGCCACTTAATTACAAAGGATTGGCTTTTGCTAGTGTCTCTTAAATACACCTCGCTGGGTAAACCGTGTCGTCTGTGAATGTTGTGCCGCTTAATAAATTGGTTCACTCCCTAACTGATTCTTATGTATAATTAATTGATTCCAGTCATTATCTGATTCTTAGACTGAATGGATGATTTAATTAAGCAGAGACTGCTGATAGTCACATCCCACTAATAATAAACAGTAAATCTCATTAAGTTCTGCAAATAAAGTACTCTTATGTATCTTTAGATCTTACGAATTGCCATTAGCAGCTTATCATATTACTATAAATATGATTAGAAATATATATATATATATCCTTCATCACTATATATTTTTTTCTTTCTCCGACCAAAAAAATACATATATATTAGTTTTTCCTTAACCACTTCACTTACTAGAAATAGAATATTTTTATAATTTGGTTCACTCAATGGCGTGTTCTGGTTAATTCTCCAAGTATCATTACATGTGGTTTCAACTGCGACTGATATTCCTTTTTTTCATTAATGTTTACTATTCCTCTTTTTTTTTTTTTTCTATCCGTACTAAGACGTTCTATAAACCAGCAGATAAAAGCCAATAGTCGAATAAAGCATGCCTTTCTCCCACTCCTCTCCAACCCCCTTCAACCGTGCCAGCTTTAACGTAAGGCCAAAATACTGCGCATGCTTTCGTCTCTCTTTTAAGCTCTTGTTGTGTTGCATGCGACTTACAGTGCCGCATGATTTTTTTTATATCTAAATGTGTGTGTACCTGTGTATTTGCTTCGCTGACACTCGTAGAAAGCAAGCACGATCTCTATCGATGTAGAAGGATGACCCGGGAACGATTTGGTTTGAGCCGAAGTGGAACAGAAAAGAAAAATCAATTTGACATTTTGTTGCCTCTCTCCTACCTAGTTCCTTCAAGCTCAGTCTCATCCTATTCGGGTTATCGGCTATGCATCACTTACCTTTTAGTTTAAGCATTATGCTTTTTATCTCTTACATCACGTTTAGTGGTAAGGCAACCAGTTTTCATACACACTTATCTATATCATGGCCTCAGAATCCTGGTGTCCCAGCTGGTGCGTTGTAATTAGGGTGAACAGGGGCCAAAAGTTTGTAGGATCTTTTTTAGGGTGAACTGGGAACAAAAATTTGTAGGAACATTATAGAGTCACAGTTAATAGCAAATTGTTTATAGCTTAACCCCTGCCAGGCTGATTCTTTCTTAGGTAGTTTACTTCTTCTCAGTCATTGTTTTCTAATCAATGTAAATTGTACCTCATAAGAGGCTTACAGCTTGGCTCGTGCAGACCTTCATTTTGCCTCATATTAGGGCTGCAGCTCGGCAAGGGTTAATTCCAGTGTTCTTCTACACATCAAGGTTTATCCTTCAGAAATCTCATGCAAAAAAAATCCTTAAATCTATAATTAATTGGATTACTTACTGCATAATTTGATTATGTTTGGACTTTCATGCCCACGTCCCTAACGACCTTAGCACGACACACACAGTTGGTACGCCATCTTTCTGAGCCCAGGATATACAGTTTGATTTTACTATAAGGATCTTTGATGATAAGTTATATGAAAGTGAGGAAACATGGCAACTGATTCTCCTCTCTGCTGCAGGGACGAGGAGAATCAGTTTTTTTTTTTTACTCAGAATATTTTGCATCCTTTCTTAGCTGCCGTGACATGTCAGAAGAGAAAAATTATATTCATATTTACCACTCCTGGCATCACTAACTCGTTAAGGAGGCACACCAAATCCCTAGAGTCAGAACTGTTCCAGTGAGAGGTTTAGCCTATGTCCTTCTTACTGAACTAAAATTTATTAGACATGCGACGCCAGTTGGGAAACTCTGCTGTAGCACCAGCTAGTCAGCTGTCAAGGCACGTCAGCCAGTCAGTACGCAGATAGTATTAACTTCATTAAACCAGTCAACACTAACTGCATTATCATTAAAAACTGAGTGCACGAAAGTACAGACAAGCCGAAAGTTGATGAAAGTGAAGTTTATAGCTGTTGTGAGAATGGAAAATGGTTAGATTGCATTCCACTCCACGTAAGACAGTTGACAATGTTGAACTCCGATGGCGCGCTATTTTCTGTATTATTCTTGCTGTCTTTCAGTGATTTTGTTCATTGAGGGAGAAACTTTTTGAACTGGATAGATCAATTAATCTCTCATTAGCACCATTACTAGCAGGAGACTCTTACTAAGCTGAATAAATTCTTCTGATAGCAACAAGAAAATATGAAAATTACATTATCTGGCTGAATTACTTAATAGTACGGCTCTCAGGCTGCTAAAGCCGTTCTGTAAATTACACGAACGCTCAGTCGTTTAATTTTGAGAGCAATATTTATCATATCAGTGACGTACAACTTCATATGTAGTTCCTGTTGTAAATTGTATTAAGTTCTGCTCAAAAGCTATAGTAATACTCGTATTATTAGTGTGTGCCCTCTTAATGGTTGGCGAGTCTTAGAAGTTAGTCATTTTGTTTTTACTCCTCAGTTGCATCGACAGGAACTTCAACAGCGGCTTAGAAGTCGAGTGAAATATTCTTCTGTCCCTATTATGTCATACAGTTTCAAGTTTCCTCCTAGGTCGATAAGTCTATAGATATTTAGTGGAGTATTGATCAGTACAGCTACTGTATATCCACTGTCTCCTAATTATATTTTTTACTGCCATCTGCCCATTTAATCAGTTGGACTCGTTCTTTAACCCCTTCAGTCCAATGAATTATAGTTTTATTTTTTGCCATCTTAAGACGATTTTATTCAGCTTTGGAGAGACGTTCTGAACTGGAGGAGTTAGATATATCCCTTATAAACCCCTCCACTATTAAGAAGTCCTCCCTACGTTGAATGAAAGAGTTTGGTGGTAGCAAGAGTTAAATGAGAAATATAAGTCACCGGGTTGAAGGAGTTAACTCACTGCAAGGAATATATTTAGCTCTTGCAGTTCTGGTAATAGGGCTATCTTGGACACGTCATTCTGTATCTTCCTGCATTTAAGAATTTCACCGCTACTCGCTCCCGCCCTCCCTCTCGCCATCAGGACCTCACCACCTCTCAGGACCCCGCGCTTCGTGCAGTCAGGGACATACATTTCCCTTAATAATGCTCCACCTCAACACCGGGTTAATTTATGGCCTGGCCCCCACAATAGGTGGAGGAAATCTTAAAACGAACGAATGATCCACCTCAACATCTCATTATCCTGTGGTGGCTAATCTTTTTACCTCTTCAGCGCAGTTGTCTTTGTTAGATTTTAATATAGTTACCTCCCGATAATTTGCATTTTCCTCTGTTTATGACCAGTCTTTTATATGCAGTGTTTCTAGCCCTCTCGAAATGAACGTTGTGGCTAAAAACATTGCATTTTGGCTCTTTTGTTTATTTTTCCTGGAAAAAGAGCAACGTAACTGTAGGCTCCCCGTCTTTGGCGTTTTCCTACTTTATCTTATTTATATATTTTTATTGCATAAAAATATGTATTAAGTTTGAAAAAGACCTCTAGTAGTGAGATGTTGATGAAAGCTTTATCTTATTCATAGAGTCTGAAAAGTCTCCACTGAGCTAATGTAATCGTCTGGGGATAACAAAAATAAAATATAAAAAACTTGCAGCTACGAGTGGGTAAAGACGAGACAGGTTTGTTGTGCTCCCTGCCCATACCGTCCTTCATTTTCTTGTGATGCTGCCAAGAGGAGAGGAATGGATATACCAAACGTGTGAAGTAGACGCAGTGAAATATGTGGGAAACTTATGGCGCTGATTGTACCTCTGTCGTCTGCCAGATAGTTAATAAGCTATTGTGGTAAGTGATTGGTATTACCCAAATAACCTCACCTTAAATTCCAGATGTTACTCCCGAGAAACCTGAAGGATATGTAAATTTCGCAAACAGATAGCAGATGTAAGATATACAAAAAATTATTCTTGATAATATTATTGTCAGTTTCGAGAGAATAATGGAATATATAAACAGAAACTTAGTTTATGTTCAATTAGTGTTCGATCATTTTACGATTTTACTCATGACAGTCTATCATGAGAGTCAGGATCAGCATGCAGTGTATATTAAAAGACTTTTAAGCCTTCACGGTTCATATCATGTTAACTTTAAAATAAACCAGTTATGAATGACAGTCTGTTAGTCTGATTGGGATAAATATGTAGTACAGATAATGAACACTGGATCAAAAACTTGACCCTCCTGACTTCATGAGGATAAAATTCATCGTTTGCTTCTGATGTTTCCAAGTCAGTATTGTTATTTATATACATAATAAGATATTGTTATTTATATACATAATAAGATCATAATGTATAAAAGTTCTTGGGACATTGCAAGCTGTACTGACCATGTAGGATATCAGACCCCTCCTAAGCGATGCTTAGTGAGTATTGGACGTGGGCTCGAAATTGTTCCAGGCACTCACTTATCCTCTTTAGTACGGTAATATCCTTTTAGTTTCACTCTTGCTACCACTCAACTTGGGATCTTCATCAGCATATGTGTTGATGAAGGCTAAATCTCCCCCGTCCATCTCGAAAAATCTCCCCTAAGCCGAATAAAGTCGTCTTAATATAGCAAGAAAATATTTTTAAAAAAGATACATCGTCGGAATTGAGAGATTACAGTGTTAGCACACACTTGTTCCTGTAAAGAACTGGATTATATAATATACCATGGTCGACAATCAGTTAAGATAGACTTGTGTGGACTAGAAAAAAAATGCGTTATCAGTACAAAGACGTTGTCTTGGTGCAACTTTTGTAATGTTCTGTATTGGCACTAGGTCTTAGTAAACTATCATAACTACCATACTTTAAACACCTAACGATGTGAATGTAAGAGACACTGATTATCGTACCTTGCGAAGATAAAGGCATATGGCGATCAGTGTACAGATAAAAGCAGTAAACGTTTCAACCAATACCTGCTTTTTTCCCCCTGATTATCTGTTATCAGATAAGGTCCACTGCAGAATTCAATGAATAGCCGAGGATATGAATTTATTAAATCTTTAAAAGGGCAATTGCAGCAATAGAACAGAAAAATTAATTGCATTCAGTCATATAGATAACCGAGCTTCCTAACCAGTACATAGATTTTTCGTTTGATTCGTAGCATTACGTCATTTATTCGTAAATACAAAAGTTAAACATTTTGCCCACTTTAATTCGGCCTGAAAATTGCCATCTCTCCATTCTGAATGCTGTGCTATAACAAGAGACTGCCACAAGAATATTATACTTGTGCTATCGACAGGATATAGAGCTGTAGTATTCTCTTAATTTTGCCACTGAATTACGTGAAATGAACGCAGATCTTCGTACGCCAATTCTTTCACTTCGATTACATCACTCTCACAGTTTTGCTCATGCTGCAGCCAGATGGTCAGGGGAGACTTTTCGAGCTATAGGGATGACATACAGACTTCAATAACTATCTGTTTGTTCATCCATTGTCAGACGCCCTTATCCCCTAAGGGATGGCCACAAACAAGTTGCCTCCATGTCACCCGATCCCCCGCCATTTCACCTCCCTGCGCCCAGTTCACACACACCTCCCTTATATACCTCTTCACTCCATCCCCCCATCTCATCCTTGGCCTCCCCGTTCCTCTTCCCCCCTCCACCTAACTCACATACACTCCTCGTTAGTCTCTCGCGCTCCATCATCTTGTGGCCAGTCCACCATAATGTATTTCTCCTAACGCCTTCCGTCACATCCACATCCACACCACAACGCTGCTTCAGTTCCTCATTTGTTAGTCTGTTTCTCCTTGTAACCCCACATGCTCCTTTCAAATAGCATTTTCACAGCTCTCACTCTTGCCCTTTGTCCTTTCAACAAGATCCAAGCTTCACTTCCATACGTTAGAGTTGATATCGCAATACTGTCATGCAGCGACTTTTTACTTCCATGCTCACTTCCCTGTTTCTCATCACTGCTTTCAAAGAGCCAGCAACTTTTCTTCCTTGTTGTACCCTTTCAAGCACGTCATCCTCCAAGCTTCCATCCTTACTTACGCATCACACTACCCAGGTACTTAAATGCACTTACATTTTCTATTTCTTCATCATCCTACATCACTGTACATCCAGTGACTTCATTTCTCTCGAAGACAATAACTTTACTCTTCCCAACATTCACCTATAGATTCCGTTTCTTACGCACTCCTCCAGGCTCATTCACCAAGTCTTGCAGTTCCCTTTCCTCTTCACTTAACAATACAGTATCATCTTTAAATAACATTACAGGGAGTTTCCAAACGTTGCCCACTCTCATTAAAGCTGCGCCAACATCCACTGCCCTACCTTGTATCTCTTTTATTACTCCATCCATGTACAGATTGAACAACCATGGAGACATGACTCATCCCCGTTTCAGTCCAACGTTCAAGTAGAAAAATTCACTCAATTCACTATCTACACGCACCGCAGCCTTAGCACCCTCATACATACTCTTCACGGCATTCAACAACTTCCCATTTACTCTATATATTCTTAATATTTTGCGCATTCCTTGTCTATCTACGCTGTCATATGCTTTCTCCAAATCCATGAAGCCCGCATACAATTTCTTTTCCTTCTCAAGAAACTTTTCCACTAAGACCTAAGAATGAATACCTGATCTATGCAGCCTCTCCCCTTCCTAAAAACCTCCATGTTCTTCACCTATTAATTCCTCTGTTCTTCCCCTCTGTCAGTAAGTATCCTACCATACAGTTTTCCCGTTACACTGCTAAGACAAATTCCCGTATGATTACCACACACTTCTTTTTCCCGCTTTCCTTTGCACAGTGGAATGATTATACCTGGCTTTCAATCCTCCGGGACTCTACCTTCCCCCCAGGCCAATCTGCATATCATCCATATCCATTCTACTACTATCTCTCCCCCATGCTTCAACATTTCACCACACTCCATCAGTTCCTGGGGTATTACCCATTTTGGCTTTCTTCATTGCCTCCGCCACTTATATCCAACCGATTTCTTCCTTTCTTCTCACTTCCCTCCTCCCAGCCACTTATCCTGGCATCACTTTCTTTCTCTGTTTAACAGTTCTTGAAGGTGTTCTCATCTTCTGCTCACTTATTATTTTTTGTCCACTAGCAATCTACCATTTTTATCTTTCACCTCCTGACTAACTTCTTTATCATCCTGTCTTGCTCTCTGTACCTCTTTCCAGAACATTTCTTTAAATTCTCTCCACATTACACTCAAATTCCTTCCAAATTCCTCATCCACTTTCTTCATACTCTTTCTTACTAATCTCTCTTCCTCTCTACATATATCTCTCTCTCATCCACGCCCAAGCTTCCTATCCACTCACTATATGCCTTCTGCTTTTGCGCCATAGCCTGTCTCCTTTTCGTCTTCTGTTCACTCCACACACCACCTCACATGCTGCACAGACTTCTGTGAATATCTTACACACCTTCCACCTTTCCCATCTGCTCCAAATCATATTTACCCAATCGCTTTTCCACTTCTTTCTTATATTCTGCCTTTTTTCTAACCTCTTGCAACATCTCTACTCTCCTTGTGTGGACTACTACTTCCTGTCCTTCCCTCTTTCCATTCCTCCACTGCATCTGAACCCTGATTTTCGCCACCACCACATGGTAGTCAGAAAGTCCTCTTCCCCAACACCTTCCATAACATCTGACATAAATGAGGCATTTGCCACGTTGAATACATCATCAGGAGGTAACAAGCATGGACAATATCAACGCGCACATAAGGTAAATGCTCCAACTATGCTCTTTTCACCTTATCTTGTCCTTAATTATTCGTCCTGGTGCAGTGCTCAGTGGCAGAAGAAGACAATGCTGCTGCATTTCATTCTTTCCATCGTACTTCTTGGTGACTAGCATCATATTAAATTGTTTATCTTTTTCTTACAGAGCGTTCAAGATGGAGATATTGGCAATTTTAGTCCAAATTACAACCTAAGCTCCTATTTTGAGATGGTCGGTCAACAAAGATTGGATTTTGTAATTTTTTATATATTTTTTAAGGTCCTGGTGGTGCAGAGTTGAAGGTAGATTTTTTTTTTTCCTGGTGATGGTGATGAACATGATGTGGAGATTGAAAAAGAGAGGGAGGGAGGCAGGGAGGATGCGCGTGCAGCCCCTTGCATGGGTATGCGTAATATATATGTGTATGCATATATTCAGCTATATACATATATATATTTAGTATGTACATTATGCAACCCTCTATGTTTATAGCCCTACTCGCCACTTGAATTAAGGAAGTCATTCTTACATTCTGCATCCTTCAAGAAATACCTAACCTTTCCAATCCGATGACAATTTTCATTTTATTATAGCTACTACTTGTTGAATTTTAATCTACTTAGGAGAGACCAAGAGCTGGTGGAGTTCAATATAGGGAGCATTAAGCCCTTCACTATTAGCGTGTTCTCCTAAGCTGAATAAAGACAATTAGTAGCAACGGGAATAAAATGAAGTACAAGTTCTCGGCCTATTGGGTTTACCTAGATTACATTCACCTTAATTGTCCCCCCTCTTGCGTTGAATAACCACACCTTAAAGTATGGTATGTGCCACGTCAACCTGTAAACTCAGAGTTTGACTTATATTTGGGCATCTAGAATTTGCTCCCATTTCATCTGTTATGTCAGTATAAGTACGGGAGTTTTTCAAGGCCAAGATGAGCATTTGCTAATTCTCCCCATAATTCAGAGTAATGAGACTAGACAGCAAGTTTTGTTAGGTCAATAAGTCAGAGTAATAACTAAGTAAAACTAGGATAAAGTTCAGGCAATTCAGACAAAAATTAGAGTTTCGGAATAATTCTAAATGATCAGGCATAATTGCACATAAAGCTTCTGACAAAATTTCAGGTGAAGATTGACTTAAATTAATTGTCAGGCAAATTGTATAGATATGCAGGCGAGTTAAGAAACAATTCAGGAAAGCAGAGACAAACTTTCAAACTAGATAAAATTGCAGGGAAATGAGGTTAAACTTTGAGAACATTTAGGCAAAACATAAAACATTGTAAACACAGATTCAGGTAATGTAGGCAGAACGTGAGGCCCTCAGGTAGCGATCATTCTTCTCCTTCATGTACATTCCCTGAGACCCGCTATGCCCGTCTTGCAGCCACGTACTTCAACTGCATTATGTTCATGGTGGCCTCCTCCGTGGTGCTGACTGTCGTGGTCCTCAACTACCACCACCGCACGCCTACCACCCATGCCATGCCGAACTGGGTAAGTGGAGGTATAGGACACGACATACAAGATTTCTCCTCCCCATACGAAGCTCTCAAGATGCCCCGATGGGTAAGCCTAAGATGAGTTGATCAAGAGCTTCGCAAGAATGCCTACCTCTGTCTTAAATCATATCATTATATATATATATATATATATATATATATATATATATATATATATATATATATATATATATATATATATATATATATATATATATATATATATATATATATATATATATATATATATATATATATATATATATATATATATATATATATATATATATATATATATATATATATATATATATATATATATATATATATATATATATATATATATATATATATATATATATATATATATATAAGAAACTACCGGCTCCCCCTCGTATATTTCCCCTCCCATTTCCCTCTGTGTATGGTTTTATATACACATCAACCTGTGGGATCCTTTGTTTTTGGCTCGGTGCTTGGAAATATATAATGTCTCCTCCCCTTGCATAAAGATAGGTGTCTGTTGGTATCTAGAGCAAGCTCATTCATCTAAAAGACCGCTAGACGGATTTTCTTCCCCTCTCACCACCTCCGCCGTCACTGGTAACCCTTATGCTGTTCACAACTGTCTGTGCTGTCACTAAGTCTTACCGTTGCATCTGTTGTGCTTTTATTGGTGTCCAGTTAGAGATAAGGTGATAACAGTGGTCAGTGGTTTCCTGTATTTTATGTCTGTCTGCGAATGTGTGAAGAGGAAGCTGATATGACTATCTGAGACAACGAGTACGTAATCTGGGACAATGGAATCTTGAAATTTCTTTACCTTTTGAATATATTATGTGGAACTAAGTTTCTTCTAAATTTTTGTGTCCAGATCGTGAACTATTTTCCTCTCTATCTACAACATTAATTTCTAGCACACGAACTCAACACTGATTGTTCCCTTACTGTCAGATGTTGATGTTTCCGTAGCAGAACATAAAAAATCGGTTTCACAGAAACTAGCATTACTTTTAATAAATTATGGGAAAACTGGGAAAGAAAATAAGATGTTAGGATAAAGTTCTAAAGACAGCCAGAGAGAAATATCACCAGTGACAAATGAAGGAGAAAATGAAAAGGGAACTAAACATGTCAGGAGCGTAGGAAAATAATAATGGACGATGATGAGCTAAAATACTTAATGTAGTCACAGCTAAATGAACATGCTAATGTACCAAACCGTCTTGCACTAAAATTTTTGCGAAATAACTGTAGGTCCGCCCTGGATGAGAAAGTTGCATAATTTTAGAATTCCTAGCCATGTTTCGTCAGAAAACTTCTTTTTTCGCAATTCTGTTCTTTCTTCAAAACATGCTTGTTTTAATGTGTGGCATAAAATTCGTTCTGTTTTCCATAAAACACTGTAAGATTAAGCATAGTTCCGTTTTGCATCAGGAAATGTTCCATAACTCCGTAGCGTCTTCCCACACTGTTAGTGTTTGTGTGATTAATGGCAGGATTAGAACTTGACCAGTAACATGATGCAACCTCCTTCAGTCACCGCCACCCTCTTTCTCCTCTTTTCTCTACTGTCTCGTTTTCTCGTCTCTATTCTGTCTCTCCTCATTATTCTCTCCCCTCTCCTCGCTGTTATCCTCTCCTACATTTTCGTTCCTCCCTGCTTCTTCTCTCTTCTTCCTCCTGTCCTCTTCCGTCTATCGCGTTCCCTCTCATTTTTCATGTACCGTCTTTTCCCCCAAGTCCCCTTTCTTCCATCCTGTATCCTCTATTCCCCTCTCCTTGGTCATACTCTCTCCTTCCTCCCGTACCTTCTCTCGTGTCCCCCATTCTTGCGTTCTGCATCTCCCCATGTCCCATTTCCTCTTTGCCACCTCCCTCTCCTCCCTGCTGCTGCTCCTCCATTTCTTTCTTTCCCTGTCTTCTTTCTCTTGTCCCCTCCCCTCTCTCTTGCTCCTCTCATCCCTCCTTTTTCTCTCTCTCTCTTGTCCCTTCTCCTCCCTCCATCTCCTCCCTTCCCTTCTTTCCTCTCTCCTCCTCCCTGATCTCCCCTTCCCGTATTTCCCATCTCTCCCCTGTCCCTACTACCTCCTGCCAACAGTGTGCTTGGTGTGTCACTGTTACATGTGGCCTCTGTGTAACGCTAATCCTCTCCATTGTCAAAATATCGAGGGGAATAATGTGACGAAACTTCATCTATCACTTGCTGCTCTAATACATTATGAACGTGAACCCCCCCCCCCTTCCAGATAGGATGTGGTATTACTTCATTAGTCCTGTCATTATCTATTTCAGTACGAGGACGACCTTTTGTATATTTTTCAATACATGCAAATAATTCTTTTTCAGTTAGGAGCAGACGTCTGGTAGTGAAAAAGATTATTGGAAGATATATCGAAATTCTCCAGTTCGAAATCTCACTAAAACTTAATGAAATAGTCTGTCCATAGCAAAGAGCATGATAACAGCAGACACCGTCGCCATGGAAATGTTACCTACTTCATTTCGACGGCGGTTATATATATATATATATATATATATATATATATATATATATATATATATATATATATATATATATATATATATATATATATATATATATATATATATATATTCCTGATGCCTTCAGGCGATTTGGTGCAGCTTAGTAAATATTTTTCATCTGTAAAGATTTGATGTAACTTTCAAATTCACTGCTAGAGATATTTTTCCTAAGCTGAAGAAAAGTATCTAACCGTAGCAAAATTATAATAAGGCGTCTTCGTGCCGAAAGGGTTACTTCCGCCTGCAATTATGCCCTGATCCCTCTTGCTGTGTACACAGAGGATGTGTGTGTAAGCGAAGTATTCTCGTTGACAGGAGAATTCGTAGTACCTTCTTCTTGGTGATTTGTAATGCTTATTGCACTTTGATATCCTCCTCAGCGTAATTGATGCAAACAATGTCGATATTTAAAAAAAAAAAAAAAATGTACATACAAGAATAATAAGTTGTAATACGCCAACTAAAGCGTTTGTAAAGAAGTGCTACGAAGTCTCCCACGTTAGCGAAAATGCCACACTTTCGTCAGCTTTAGGAAGCTTTGTAGCACCTCTCTCTCAGCGACATATTTTATATATTATACCATATTAATTCTCTTATATGGTATGGGCACAGTTTGTACAAATAACAACAGAACAGCAATATCTAGCATGCAAATATATCGCCAAGGAGAAGGTTATTGAAAGCATCCTTCGCCCACGGGAATATGGACTTACCACTCTTATTCTAAGTGACCTAGAAGGCTTCGTAGCATCTTTTCTTTAGCGAGTTATTTTGCATGTTTTACATTTAATATTCACTTGTAAAGTTGGCATCAGATGTCCTGTTGCCTCTCCTAACTTTCTTCCCGAGGACTTTGAAAAACTGTCTAGTGAATGCGTAATGAATGACACGGGTGTCATTAACCTATAGCTAAATAATTTCGTAAGTGTTGGTTGCTGTCGAATCACCAGACTAATTTTCAGTGCCCTTGGAGACAGAAGCAGGAGAGGCGACAGGCCTTTTGATGCTGACTGTACTTTATTTACATTGTTTTCATGTCGACCTAATTTACATCAGCTATACTACAGGATTCTAAGATGTGATATATAGAATAAATCACCGAGGAAGATTTGTTACGAACCTCCAAAGCCACGTAGAATACAGCCGTACACGTTCTCTCTGGTGTTTGGTCATACAGTAGCATTCCTTCCAGTGATGACTTATGTTCGTTGTGGCCGGGGATGGAAAGCCTGCATGGAAACCTAATTGTTAACTCATCTTGCATTATTTTTTCAGGCCTTTAGAATAGGCTAAACTTGTTCAGTCCCATGACGTATTATCGTATTTCATTTTTGCCATCTCTACTGCAGACGATTTGGTTTATCTCGGGAAAAAATGCTACATCTAATTCCTCCAGTTAAAAGAAATATCATAAGATGAATAAATGAGTCTAGAGATAGTTTTTAAAAAATAATTAAAAAAAATAGTTACCTGATTGAAAGGGTAAATCTCTTCATTTCGATGACGTATTCCTTGTGTATTGGGGGCCGTATTCAAGATAGCATCGAAGACATCGTAACACCTCCTTCTTGGCGAATAACTTTGCGTATTACTATTACGCCTCAGCATTATACTTTAATGTCGCATTAAAATCAAAACACTTTTGATCAGTAGCATAGAAGAGGATTTTGTGGTGTAGTGTTCAAAATAAATCGCTGAAGGAAGAGATGCTACGAAATCTCGAAAGTCGTTTACAATACAGCCTTGAGATCACAGCATCGTGAATCATTTAACTGGAAGAATTATACCCACGTGTGGATATGCTATTTAGTAGGAAGGCACAAGAGGATGAGGGTCCAGGTCGGGCATAAGCTGTTGTATTTTCTTAAAAAACATTTCTATAACTGTATGTGTGATTCTCCGGTACATTCTGCACTTCATTCTTGCTACCTCCAGACAATTTTAGTCGTTCAGGAAGCAACCTTTATCTGAACTAGGAGGGTTAGATATGGCTTTTTACTGCCCATTTCACTACAAAATTATTCCCTAAGATGAATACCAGTAATAAAAGAACTGAATAAGAATAGCTCAAAGCTTATGTCCTCGGGCTGAAGGGTGCAGGGAATTTAAGTCGGTTTGCTTTTATCTGACAGAGATCAATATCCTTTTCAGCTCAGTTTATAGCCACGTGTAGTCAGATTGGAGTTTTCATTTGGCTAGTAAACAAGGGGGCTCATTCCTACGTCTTAACTTTGACTCGTCAAATTTCATGCAACCACGACTTGCAGTCAAGTCCTGGGAGGGGCCTAATCCCGTTAAATGAAAACAACACGACTGTAGTGACTGTCAAATGGATTGCTTAACGTTAGTTATGATCCATTGATTTGTAGGCAACTAGAGGCGGTGTCACACGCTTGGTGTTCCTGGTAAATATTCCGTGGTAACTCTGCGTGACATTTTCTTGGCACGGGCCTTTCCTATCCCCCTAGAGGAAGGGGATGGACTACAGGAAAAGGGCAACTACAGCTGCTAGTTCACTAGATTAACTTCCAGATGAGCTTGGGGCCACGACAACAAAAACACGGGCATTTTCAGTTGTAGTCTTCAGGAAAAGTCGCTAGTGACCCCGAAAAAGTCGTTCGCAAAATAGTTACCTGAGAAAGTTGTCAGAAAAACCATTCATGTGACATCGCCCTAAGGGAACTTTCACCTAACTCTCCATGTCAGTAAAACGGGCAAAATTATTTTTTTCCATGATGCAACAAATGTTTGACGTGCAACAGGTAAAAGGTGTTCAAGTAAAGAAAAAAGTATTTGGTTGCGTTCAGTCTCCAACAAAGATTACAATCCTGAATTATGGCTTAATCAAAAAAATGCATTTATTATTATTCCTCCTCATGGAATGCACAAGTCTGTCCAGGTAGGAAGACTATAATGTGTAGTCAAGTCAGTGTTTAGTTAGTGGTCTTATTCCTTGCAGTAATTAAGGCTATTTTTTGTGTTCTTTACTGTCAGTGCCGTCACTGTCATATTTTACAGAAAGTTATAATTATTATTCCATAGAAATAGTAATTACTTCAGTTTAGGGATAGTAGTTTTATTTATGCCTACCAGGAAATATAATTATAC
This sequence comes from Coenobita brevimanus, assembly GCF_032717465.1. Lineage (NCBI taxonomy): Eukaryota > Metazoa > Arthropoda > Malacostraca > Decapoda > Coenobitidae > Coenobita > Coenobita brevimanus. The sequence goes on from NC_137033.1 coordinate 21,905,217, forward strand.
TTTTACAATATACACAACTTTATTCAAATTCAAGGAGTATGGAGGTTTGTGCTACATTTTTCGTGTGCCCATCGTTCTTTCCACAGATTCGGTGTGTGTTGCTCCAGTGGCTGCCGTGGATCCTGCGCATGAGCCGGCCAGGCAAGAAGATCACCAGGAAGACAATCATGATGACTAACAAGATGAGGGAGTTGGAGCTGAAGGAGAGGTCATCCAAGTCACTCCTCGCTAACGTTTTGGACATAGACGACGACATCCGACAGATCCAGGCCATGAATACCGGAACGCCGTCTCATAATGGCGGGTATCCTCGTCTCGTAGGCCGGTCCTACGAGGAAGGAGGCCCAATCATCACTCCACACTCCTCCTTCTGCTTCAACAACACCCGCGAACTGCAGAGCATCCTTCGGGAGCTGCGGTACATCACGAGCCACATGCGCAGCGAGGAAGAGGTGCACGAGATTGTGGTGGACTGGAAATTTGCGGCCATGGTTGTGGACCGCTTCTGCCTCATCACCTTCACCACCTACACCGTCATATCCACCGTCGTCGTCATCCTCTCAGCTCCACATATCATTATCTCATAGGCTCGTATCGCAAGTGGTTTTTCGAGACTTCGTAACACCTTTTCTTTGGCGAATTATTATGCATAGTTCGCATTTTTATCCACTTATTCGTTACTATGACAAAGTATATCGTTGGTTGAAATATATGAATAGCATAAAAGGGAATAGCAAAAGCAATCTGCGCAATAAGTTGCTAAGAAAAAGGTGCCACGAAATCTCCCATGCCACCCACAATACGGCCCATAGACCTAAGGTGGTATATAAGAGCGCAAGCAAGAGAGCGAAAGAAGTGTGAAAAGGCTGTTGTGATGTTATTAAAGGCAGTTCTTAACGATCGATGGTGAGTTTTTTCTAATTAGAGAAGTAAAAGAAGAGAAAATTATTTTGATACCATGTGAACTTTAATAAGATACTAGTAAATTCAAATTACGAAATGCCTTGAATATGCGTTCCATAGTTAGACAGTGTAGAAGAGAGGCAGTGATATTTAAGCAGTCTGGAAGTCCGATAGTCACTCTTTTTTTTTTCGTCACTTCCTAGAAAATCATGCTTCAATGCACTTTGTATATCGTGCAAGAGAATGTTATAGCATGAAGAATATATAGAATCTAACGAAAATTTCTTATGTAAAAGATATATACTGTATATATTTTGTGTCTTTACAAGAAAAAATGAGACACTAACATCAGGATGCCTGTGACGTGGCCAGCTGCTTACACGGCGGATAGTAAACCCCATCAATCCGATGACGTCGTTTGGGGTTCATTTTTTATACGAGCAGACGGTTTTCTTCAGCTAGGAGAGACTGTTCGAACTGGATGGGTTGCATATTACAGACCTCATATACCCCCTTTCAACAAGGGATTTTTCCTTAGTTGAAGAAAATCGTGTGGAGTTAATCGAGGGAAAAAACAAAACCAGTGGAATACGTCATCAGATTAACGCCCGTATTCTAAGCTGTATTTGAGATATCGTAGCACTTCTTACTTAGAGATTTATCCTGTATCTGCACCTAAGTGTCCTCTTGTGTGTTACTGATGTACATAATATCATCATGAAAAGCAATGTTAAATAGAATAAGGGGGAACGTGAAGGTGTAAAATGCAAAATAAATCGTTAAGGAGATGCTACGAAGCTTCCTATGCCACTTAGAATACGTCTTTGAGTTGGTTACCTGGTTGAGGAAGTGAGAGAAGCCGCTCCTGGTCCTCTGAATGTTATTAAATCAGTCTTCGTTATAAGTCAAGTGCAGGATTCATAATATTTTTTCTTTGCATTCGTCGCTGGAAATTGCGAGAAAATGGCAAACCAGCCCTACAGAAGACATTGAAATATCGGCCCTTCAGCCCGAATATGGCATATATATTTTTTCTTTTATTGTTGCATTCAGCCTACCAAACGAATTTGTGCATACAAGGAGAGACGGCTTGAAGTGACGCAGATAGTGAAGGCTACATCAAATCCCCCTTGCATCTCCTTTATTTTTTTTTTTTTCGTTCCTTTTTGTTTCTACCCTTACATTTCCTGGTCCTTCTCCCTTCCTCATCCGAATTCCTTGCGTACCTAATTAATTCTGTCTCTGTTTATCATCTGTCTTCGTTGTCAGCTTCGCACACACCGTTCTTCATCTTTTTCCCCTCCACCAAGTCGAAAAGTCTACCTTATGTTGCATCGAATCGTCTGGAGAGCTAACTTTAAAAATTTCATCAGAGAGTGAACACACGCTCTAAATACTTGTCCTTGCCCTGTGACCTTCACTTTAAACTGATTGCTTTCAGATTCAAATAACTTCATCTTATTTTAACCCGGAGCCCTTTCACCAAGCTTAGTCCGAATTAGATCAAAACTCTGAGTGATACTGTTCACACACACACACACACACACACACACACACACACACACACACACACACACACACACACACACACACACACACACACACACACACACACACACACACACACACACACACACACACACACACACACACACACACACACACACACACACACACACACACACACACACACACACACACACACACACACACACACACACACACACACACACACACACACACACACACACACACACACACACACACACACACACACACACACACACACACACACACACACACACACACACACACACACACACACACACACACACACACACACACACACACACACACACACACACACACACACACACACACACACACACACACACACACACACACACACACACACACACACACACACACACACACACACACACACACACACACACACACACACACACACACACACACACACACACACACACACACACACACACACACACACACACACACACACACACACACACACACACACACACACACACACACACACACACACACACACACACACACACACACACACACACACACACACACACACACACACACACACACACACACACACACACACACACACACACACACACACACACACACACACACACACACACGAGGACCCAAATCACTTCACCTTCGCGTTCCCGGCGCAGGTACAAGGATTCCCTATTGAACTGCAGGGATTTATGAGCAGTGTTATCCGAATTTTATTGTGGATTAATTATAAAAAATACAAAATACGACTTATAACGAGGACTAACAGTATTTTGACTCCTCCCACAGACGAATGAGGTTACAGTTCAGGGGCGGATCCAGCGTTTGTGAAAAGGGGGGTGAAAAATATCTTTTTCTTTTCTTTTTACATATTGACGACAGTAATGCATTAAGAGGTTATGGTGATAAAGTTGTATATATATATATATATATATATATATATATATATATATATATATATATATATATATATATATATATATATATATATATATATATATATTTATATATATATATATTATCAGCGCAGTTCATTTTACAGCCATAAACTACAAGGCTTTATCAGACGAGTAAAAATAATCTGATAAGACATATTCAAAACTCTCATGTTGTTGCATAAAATATCGACACATGATAAAAAGGGGGGGGGAATGTTAGCCCCCTTAACCTATTCTACTCTGGATCTGCCCCTTTGAACATACCACGTCAATTTTTTCAAAGAGGATATAAACATATAGAAATGTGTTGTATATAATGTTAGGTATGGTTGTTGTTTTACGGTTGACTCATGCCTAACCTGTGGTACCTTGACCTAACCCTAGAAGCTAAGAACACATTACTCACATTTGGGCAGACGAATAGCAGCATATTTACAGATCAAATTCATTGGTTCATATCCTAGTCATTCTAATTGACCCGTTAAGCCTATTAATGCCGGCGCAAGTCCCAGATTCGCCGTTCGATCAACTCCTGAGCCAATCATAATCATAACAGCTGAGTCTCTACCCACTATAATTGTAATATGTAAGTATAAACAAATTATAAATGATAATAATACTATGTAAATAAAAACAATCCTGTGATGTACAAAATCAGTTTTCGATTAACAGATCAGTACTATTCAAAGCAGCACCGTAGAGTAAATGTGTAGCTTGGCGAAACTCAGGGTCGTATTTGTAAGTGGCTTTGGATATTTTCTAACATCTCTGCCTTAGCGATTTATTCTTAACATTACATCTCGGCATCCGCTTGTATGTAAGGGTTGGAAGCTGTGTCTACATTAAAGCGATATAAATAACATACAAGAGACTATTAAGATGTAATATACAAAGTAAATCTCTTAAAAGGAGTTCCTACGAAGTCTCCTGTGCCTCCTAGAATACAGGCTAGATTGCAGTGACAAAACAGTAATTATGAAATGCCTTACGCTTCCCAAATTCTTGAAACCATGGGTCGTTTTCTAAGTGGCTCTGGCGATCTCGTGACACACGTTTCTTCGCTGTTTATTCTGCATATTAAAGCGACATAGGTAACATACGATAACAAGGTGAAAGGTGAAAAATAAATCGCTTAAGACGTGGTGGTATGAAGCCTCCCATGCCAGTTACAGTACTGCCCAGTACCTCAGCGCTGTTGCTAAAGTCACGGATCCGCGACCATTGTTTCAAACACCAACCCTAAGTACTGATAAAGATGGTGTGCCAGTGGCAGAGAGAGAGAGAGAGAGAGAGAGAGAGAGAGAGAGAGAGATTTTAGGTACGGTTCACGTAAGATGATTATGTCCCCTTTTGCTCATCCGATGATATATATCACTTTTTAGGCGTTCATTACATGAGATTCTTTACATAGTGCATAATGTTCAGTAAATCCTGTACAAAGACGTTTCTATAGTGTACATATTTATCTTTTACCTCCGTTGAATACCCCCTTATCCCCGTATAGATCCACCCAATCCAGTCCACCCATAACTATCATCATTTTTTAGACCATAAAACTCATATATACTGAATATATAGATTATATCTTTTACAAATCGCGTCTCCATTTGTTATCGGTATACCCAAGTCTGTATTTGTTATATTTACCGTTCGTGTAAGCCCATAACAGTGTCAAAATAACGAAAAAAAAAAATGGATAGATCCACCCAAGTAGTTTACTTTATTCGACACGTTGACTGTATTAGTGTCGTCTTTTCCCCTATGTTAAGAGACGGAGGATTAACTTAAGGCGATAGGCACTGGAGTGGTCAAATGACAATCAGGGGAGGTTAGTGGTGCTCCTGGAGAGAGAGAGAGAGAGAGAGAGAGAGAGAGAGAGAGAGAGAGAGAGAGAGAGAGAGAGAGAGAGAGAACTAGTAGTACCTCAAAAAGTATTACGATCCATGAGAGAGAGAGAGAACAAGTAGTACTTCAAAGTCTTACGATCCATAAGAGAGAGAGAGAAAAAAATAGTAGTACCTCAGAAAGTCTTACGATCTATGAGAGAGAGAGAGAGGGAGAGAAATTTTCTAAGTTTGCAAGTTACGGAAGGCACATAAACGACTTATAGACGGCATGCCAACCTGATGTGCTGCCCCTGCTCTGTTCAGTGAATATATTTGTACTCATAGCTTTGTTAAGAGACTTACGGATGATTTTTTATCCTATTGTTCTACGGCAAAACTCGATTAACTGAGGCGATTATGTGGCATATTTTGACTCCGGCTTGTGTCTGGGTCTGAGTGGAGCTTATATTAACGTGTACGAGTGATTAATGGTGACAGTAATACTACTGTTAGGATCCTGGGACTCATTTTCAATCGAATAAGATTGTTGGATGTTAGCTGGACTTAGTAGTGTTCCCGATCACAAGCTGGTTAATGTGTGAGCTTGGTGGGGAATCAACCACTCATCGCTGTACTTGGCCCAAAATTGCCACCTCACCATCTTCAACACTATATTATGATGCTAATCACGAAGGGGTATATGGAAAAGATGGAGAGCCACTGCATTAGCTTATTCTGCCAGTTAGCAATGTAAAATACGCTACAAGAGGACGCATCTTTAGGCCGAGTTAAGGTGAAAAGAATATTGTCAGAGAGCAATAGGCAATTGTATTAAACCAACAACGACTGAGTGGCTAAGTGTGTGAATTTTATGGTTTGTACCGAGGGATTATTTGTTTGAATGAACAGCTACGAGTATAATACTGAGAAGATAGATGAATTATCCGAGTTAGTTTAATGATTCAAATGTTGTCGTACCAACAAATACTGAGTGGCTCGCGTGTTTCATAGCTTGTAGCGAGGGATAACAATTTAAGAACAACAGCTACAGTGCTTAGAAAATAGATGTGAGCTAGTTTAGTGGATTATCACCGCAGTCTTCAATACACAATGTAATTTAGAGAAGGCAAGTGCGACGGAAAGAAAGCGAAGAGAGATTAGAGAAAGGAGCGAAGAAATGGCTACCTATATACCCTCCCCGGAAACTCTGTACATGCTTTTTGTTATCATGACCTGCCGTGTGAAGTTAAAGGTGTCTGAAGTTTTCTTAATAGGTGCTGTATACCTAATCCATACATGTTGGTCGATTTTTTTATTGTTATTGTTGTTATCATTCGAGAGGAGCCAATCAATACCTGTGTTTGTTCTGCCCAGTTTGCGAGTGTCGTTTGTTACGTATACGAGTCAAGGGTACAAGTAATGTTACATGGAGCTATTAGTGTATGTATTGGTGATGTTAATTAATCCGCCTTTCAGGAGGTATATGTAAGTCAGGGTCGTTTTCTAAGTGGTTCTGGAGATTTCCTAAAGCCTCATCCTAAGCGATTTGTCTGGACCTTAAAAATCCTCTTGGATGATGCAGACTGTGTCGATATTAAACAAATACACATAACACACAAGACAAAGTAAGGAGCAAGACGGAAAAAATCGCTAAGTAAGAGGTGCTACGAAGGCTCCTTGGCCGGGGAAAAGGACCCCCTTTGTGAGACACGAGAATAACCACATAGGAAGAGCGATGAAGTGACCTGTGAGGCTGTTTCCTGATACCGCACTTACATCATCAAGGTATCAAAAATAAAGTGTCTTCGGTCCTTCAAGCCCTACCTGTATGTGTATATGTGCTGTATGCATGTTTATAAAAGTGTGTATGCGTGCCTGAAGGGACGGCTAGCAACCCTAACTTAGCAACTTATTGGCTACTCCCGTGCGAGTTGTGAGATATTCACCTTCCATTTCTCCACCAACTACAAATGTTTCCCAAACACCCCGCTTGTAGTATTAAGAAACAGACGAAGCTACTTAATTCTGATGTCTACCCAGCATAAGAACAGGGACTCGTGTCGGCCATGGACTGGTGTTGTTACCCAGTTCCAAAATGAAAATGTGACTCATAGAAGCCGAGGGAGAATAGAGTTAGACAAAGTCACCAGAGTTTTTATGTCTTTCCCAGTGACGTCGTTTGCTCAGTTCATCTACGTAATGTGAGTGATTGCAGAAAAGTGATATAGAAAGAGAAAGGACCACTATGAGAGAGAGAGAGAGAGAGAGAGAGAGAGAGAGAGAGAGAGAGAGAGAGAGAGAGAGAGAAGGAAAAGTTAATTTTCATAATTTTCCTCAAAGTTTCTCTCGAGTCAAGCAGTAAGCCCGACTCTGTATGGTGTTAAGTAGACTGTAAATATGCTCGCTGGCAATCTGTGCGAAACTCTGATGGAAATGAAACCTCCCCCTCCCCCCAGTGCACAAATTAGTCATATAGAGAGTTAAATGTGTTTACTTTTAACATTTTTTATCATAATCGATATTTGAATTACTTGCTCCGTGCTTCCAACATAAGGTGAGGAGAGAGAGCCCTGTATGACAGCTATGTACAGAAAGAGATGATGATGACTGTTTCATCGCTCAGTTTAGCCGATAAAATAAATAAATATAAAAAAATAACCTTTGCATGTAAACTCCAACTGAATCCTAAATATTAAGGATAACAAATAACCTCTGTTTTTGTCTTCCTCATCCCGCCCTCCCGCCTTATGCTTTCCTACAAGCAGCCTATCATTCCGAGTGTATGTTTTCGTCCTCAACAACTTTCCTCCTAGACTATGAATCTTTTTTCAACTCTCGGCTCGCGCGCGTGCGAGTGTGTGTGTGTGTGTGTGTGTGTGTGTGTGTGTGTGTGTGTGTGTGTGTGTGTGTGTGTGTGTGTGTGAGAGAGAGAGAGAGAGAGAGAGAGAGAGAGAGAGAGAGAGAGAGTGTGTGTGTGTGTGTGTGTGTGAGAGAGAGAGAGAGAGAGAGAGAGTGTGTGTGTGTGTGTGTGTGTGTGTTATATGTTTTTTTTTTTCAAAGTGTGTGTAATCTGGTGTGTGTGTGTGTGTGTGTGTGTGTGTGTGTGTGTGTGAGGGAGGGAGAGAGAGAGAGTGTGTGTGTATTTTTTTTTTCAAAGTGTGTGTAATCTGAGCGTCAACATTCACATCCTTTTTCCATTAACTTCCTCAGTCCGAATTCTTCTTACCTCCACACGATCTGTTAACTCTGGCGAAACCATCTGTTGTGATGGGGTAGGAAACAACCTTTCAAATCCCCATCACAACCTTATATTTCTTCCTAAATTTAAGATATCTATCTGGAGAAAGCACGAGTCAAGTCAGAAATTTGCCATTGGATTGAAGAGGTTATAGCTTTTTTTGCTGTTATTTAATCGTATGTGTGTTTATGGTGGAATTCCCAAGCATATTAACGTGCGATTCTCTGCTCCAGTTCAGATTTGGGTACTGGAGAGGGACGCATTCAGTTGATGGCAGTGATTTCTCTGGGCGTCTCAAGTGTCTGTTTATAGAAAGGTCCCTAAATTACTTCCCTATTTCCCGATATGAGAATGGTGGATTGTAGAAGGACAACTTAGGCCAGTTGTTTACCGGGTTCACGTTTGAGATGAATCTGAGGCAACAACAACGACGACGCCGACAACTCAGATTTGATTCTACAGAAAAGACAAAAGTAAATATTTCCATCCCTTGCTTTTTCTTAGTTACGAGAGGAAAATTATAGCTATTTTTTTTTTTTCCTGGAAGGACAAAAAAAGTGAAAAACAGCAACTTTACATATCTCTTGTTCTTCCTGCAAATAAAAATGTGAGTTTCGAGAGAATCGATCGTAAATATGTCAGAAAATTCCACAGCTAAATACATGACCCATGGTTGAAGTCTGACTACCTACTTTTTTTTTTTTTTCTGGATTTGGTTTTGACGCCCGTGTGTAAACAAGTCCATATGCTAGGCTGCCGTCTGACCTGAATGTTTCCTGTCCTTAACTGCCCGTCTCTTGAACTCTGCAAGAACAAGCTGATGCCTCCATTATTTTTACAACTATTCCCCTCTTACTCCCTTTTCAGCTCCTTTATTTCATCCTTATTTTACAACTATTCCCGTCTGCCTCCCTCTTCAGTGTCATATTTAATTCCTTGCCGTATCGTCAGTCATCTATGTCAGTTGCATTATTTTCTTTTCCTTTGCTGAGAATAAGGACAGTTCTAGATAGTAGCTCTCGTAGATGGAAACATAGAAAGAAATCTCAGGAAGAATGCTCGATGATACTTTCTCTTTGCTGTTATCAGAATTCAGCAGTCTGGGAGTGAGAACCAAAGTATGAAAAGCAACTGCACTACTGATCACTTTTCAAGGACGATTAGAGATGTAACTCTTATTGACAGTTCTATTCCAATAGATTTGTAATTATATGCAAACCAACGCACAGGGTTATTTGACTTAATGTAATTTATAGCTACTGTGAAATATATAGATAAATAGATAGATAGATAGACAGATAGATAGATAGATAGATATACATAATGTATACAGAGGGTCTTGAATTGTTTATTCAGATGGAATATCGTCCCCATTTCCTAGAACTCCCCCACCCTCTTGACTTCCCACCTCTCCCCTCCTCTCCCCCACTCCCCTACTCCTCCCTCCCCCAACGGTGTAAGTGTTATGATAGAAGAATTAGTGTTTTTACCCATAATGCCACTGGACAATCAAGGGAAACGAAAGAGAGGTGCCACGACAAAAGAACGAAAAAAATAATAATAAGAGGGTCCTCGATATGGAAAGCCTATACCGCTGACTGATACCCCTTGGGTCTTACGTGTCTACTTCTCATCAGTGACTTACATTGTACGGGGAAGGTCATAGCTCAGTGTGTGTGTGTGTGTGTGTGTGTGTGTGTGTGTGTGTGTGTGTGTGTGTGTGTGTGTGTGTGTGTGTGTGTGTGTGTGTGTGTGTGTGTGTGTGTGTGTGTGTGTGTGTGTGTGTGTGTGTGTGTGTGTGTGTGTGTGTGTGTGTGTGTGTGTGTGTGTGTGTGTGTGTGTGTGTGTGTGTGTGTGTGTGTGTGTGTGTGTGTGTGTGTGTGTGTGTGTGTGTGTGTGTGTGTGTGTGTGTGTGTGTGTGTGTGTGTGTGTGTGTGTGTGTGTGTGTGTGTGTGTATGACTTGAGCTTATAGGCAAGTTTGTTTTAATACATAGATTTACTTAAGAAGCTTACTGTATAGAGGCAACCTATACCGGCACTCATTTGTATAGCATTATGATTCTTCATATGGAATGTCATCTTCAGAGAAAACAAAAGATAAGCTAATAATCAAAGGTTTCAAAAATACTCTCTGCTAAAATAACTCAGAGGAAATCCAAATTACTCCTTTTTATGGCTAATTTTTATCTGCTTTGTGGTATCCTTTGTCCACTCAGCACGATGACGTCTTTTTGTGGTTCATTCTTACTGCCGCAAGACGAGATCATCAGGGTAGTCAGGGAATTAATATAAGATGTGTCTAACTCCTCCAGATCGGAAAGCCTGTTGTAAGCTTGATAATATTGCCAGCGAAGAGCAAGTAACAAAAGAAAAACTCACCGATAGGTCGTTACTAACCCAGCTCCAAAGGCTCCCAAGCACCTCCCCCTAACGAGTTTCCCATTTGGTGTTGGAGGGGGATGCCTTCATGTAGAGGCACCGCTATAGCCAAGTGGTTTAACTGCCTAGTTGAACAAACGTCTCTCAAGTGCTTTTCTGTCCACCAAAGGGAGGATGGTGAATAGCAGGAGGAGAGCAACTTCAGCCTGCAGTCAACCGGGTTCACATCCCATTGAGCTTTGAATTGCAGGTGTTACTACTAATATTCTCTGTTATGTTTTTTATACATAAGTTATGCCTGAGACAGTAATGACCCCTCCAATCAGAAAAACCTTTCCTGATCTAAACAAATCTGCTTGGAAATAGCAAGAATTAATTGAAAAAGGACGTCATCGTACTGACCCGATTAATGTCCAGAGTGACAATTTTATTTAACTTGGAAGTTGAGTGAGCTGCGAAGGTTATATATAGCCTTCATTATCCCTCTGAATGAGAGAAGTGTTTCTAAGCAGAATAGAAGCAGGGCAAAGTCTCCCTTTGATATGGCAGTTGATATATGCATGATTATTTAACGTTATTCACCTTCCTTAGGCACGTTAACTTATTCAGTCCGATTACTTTTTCTTTTCCATTTTTTCTTGCATCAGTGGTAGGTGGGGGCGCCCATCATCCGCCCAATCGATATAGTGCTACCTTCAGGTGACTCTGCACTATGTGACAAGCTATATGGTTTACTGTTACCCAGTAGACCATTTGTTTCGCCGGGTTGTAACTATATAGCCAAATGACGCCTGGTGCTCTAGTGGATGAAGGCGCTCCAACCGGACGGATCCCGCAAGGGTTTACATCTGAGGGTGAGTTGGAGTTTATAGCTCATTTCTGCCACCGACGGGTGCGCGAGACTGGTCACTCTCGAATTAAATGTCGGGACTGAGTGACCTCGCCCCGCGCCGTTGCGCTCCTTATAGGGCAAGAAAGGAGAGGATGATGATGATGATGATGATATTCTTGCTGCCTCCAGCAGAGCTTATTCTCCTTAAGAAAGATCTTCAGTAGTGAGGGGTTAATGAAAGCTATATCTAACTCCCATAGTGCGAAAAATATCTCCTGAGCAGAATAAAATCGTCTGGAGGTAGCAAATGGATTAAGTTACACATTGCATCACCGAATTGAAGAGGTTCTGTTATTTCTCTACCAGAAGATTTTTTTCAGCTGACTGGAATCCTATAATCTCTTTACCCTAATCTGGTGTAAAATTACCCTCTCCCCATCCTGAAAGCGGCGTTATGACAACAGATGAGCGCTTTGATAATATGCTAGTCACGAACAACTGCTGTGCAAAGAATGTAGAGCCGTAGTACTGTTTTATTTTGAAAATGAGCTATGTGAAGTAAGTTGTAAAAGAACGAAAATCTAGGCCAGGTCAGGGTGAAAACAGTATAATCAGTTGGTTGAAGAAAATTATCTCCTTTAACTAACCTCTGATCTGCTAGAAATTCCGTCAGCTTAAGAAGATAGTATGGATAAAATTATTCAAGTGTGTCCAACTGTGTTAAAGTGTGTCTATGTATACCCGGGTGTATCCATGTGTGTCCAAGCGTGCCCAAGTGTGTTCATGGATATCAGAGTAAATCCAAATATGCTCAAGTGTGTCCAAGTGTATCCAGATTCGCCCAAGTGTGTCCAATTATGTGTATGTCCGGTTGTGTCCAAGTGTGTCCATGTATGTCCAAGCGTGTTCAAGTGTGTTAAGTGTGTCCAAGTGTATCCAAATTCGCCCAAGTGTGTCCAAGTATGTCTGTGTATGTCCAGGTGTCCAAGTGTGTCCATGTATGCACAAGTTTGTTCAAGTGTGTCCAAGTGTGTCCATATGTGCACAATGTCCAGGAGTTTCTAGGTGTCCGTGGCAGCAAAAAGGTTTATCATCCCACTTGCCTTTATATGAGACACTCGGCTCCGTGTTCTTGTTGGTTTACTCCCTGGCACCTTTCTCTTAGCGATTTTTCTGCCATACTGCGCGTTAATTTTCTGTTTTATGCCATTTATATCATTCTAACACAGATATGATTTGCCTACAAAACACATCAGAGAATTCCATAGTTCCATCTGAAGGAGCCGGGTCACTCCCATAACTTGAATGCGATGTCGTGGTTGAGCGAAATTCAATTATCCTTAGTTATGAGGTAGGAATGAATCTCCTTGGTTACTCGTCAAGTTGACACTCCAGCCTGACCACCTGGCGATCAACTGAAAGGCTGTTCATGTCTTCATGATGCCGGCAGTGATTGCATAAACAACATACAGAAATATATTACCGTGAATATTGCACACCATTATTTTTTCCTATACTATTTATGTCATCTTAATGGCATTGATTGCATAAAAAACATACAGGAATATATTAACATGAATACAAGTATTGCACATCGGTGCACTGTTTTAAGCTGTCTATATCCTCTTAATTTTGACACAGGCTGCATAAATAACATACAAGGGAATAGCAATCCCTTCACGCCGATGGCTTTTTATTTTTATTTTTTTTGTTCCCACCTCCAAACGATTTGGCTGAGATTTGAAGAGACGGTTTTACAGTGGCGGGGTTAGAAACTGTCTCCTTTAACCCTTTCTCAACCTGACCTTCATCCCTGAACTGAATAACATCGTCTGGAATAGCAAAAAATATAATAAAATATACTTCAAATGATTAAGGTGACAGGCAGAAATAAACTAGTCACGAAGAAGTGCTACGCAACCTCCTGACCCTACAAGAATATGGTAAAAAAAAAAAAAAGTAAAAAAAGGCTATGAATTATGAAACTTTTTTTTTTTTTAATCAGCGGTATAGACTTTCCCACGAGCCCGAAAAACAGCCATAATACATTAAAATAACAACAGACCTACTATACACAGTATATAGAGTATATGTAAGCTCCTGAAGAAAAATAAGATACCAGTAATAAGAGTGATTTAGAAACGAGAAGCTGTATTCTGTAAGCATTTTGTAACATAATCCTTGTCTAGTATCTTTAAACGAATAAAATGTTGTTGTTTTCCTGTGGTCTTTAATTTTAGACCCTCGGTGGATCTCTCCACATTGAGGTCTAAATGAGACCAAATTTGGGCTGTAGTTAGGCCCGTATTCTCATCGGTGAAGGTAGCTCCCGAACACCAATTTTTAGACGATATATTTTGCTTATAACACCTTGCCGTCCTCTTCTGTGTTGCTTAAATCATTTTAGCATCACCATACTCTGCATAAATAACGTAGGAAACCACACCAGCCAGCCGTGTCCAACATTAAATTAGTAAAGAATAAGTTGTATATCAAGCTTATTCGACCTTTTATGGTACGGTTATTATTTTTTAGGCCATGTGGTCATGTTGGAAGGATTTATGTAATACAGAACAGCACGGCAAGGTGTAATAAACCAAATAAATTACTTAGGAAAAGGTGTTAGGGAGTTTCCTTCACCACGTCCTCTTTTATCTCTCAGTCACTTTTATCTCAATTTTATTTCTTAGTTACTTTTGTCTCCTAGTTACTCAGTTTTATGCTCTGTATAACAGTACTAATTCATTTGTCTCTATAGCCAGATGCCTTAATCCCACAAGGGGTGGCCACATATAAATCTCCTCCATGTCGCCCTGTCTATTGCCATTTTGCTGCCCTTCCCCCAATTTACACCTCCCTCTTTCATATACCAGCATTATTAACACCATGCTTTATACCAGTAGTCTAATTATCTGGATTCCTTATCAGTTTCACAGATTTTATCAAAGTTCGTATTCAAAGCTGTTCGGTTCGAAGTGTATACAGAAAGTCCTCATAACTCGGGTCCAGAGTGGAGCAAAGATATTAAAAGTTCCATTGCTACCTATGGAACATACTTGGCAGCTTTGTGATAGGAAATTCTTGAAGAAATACCTTGAAGTGGTTTGGCCATGTGTAGAGGATGGACAGTGAAAGGAAACTAATGAAGAGAGTGTATGTGAGAGAAATGGAGGGGAGTAGACAGGATGAGGTGGAGGGATGGAGTAGAAGTATAGAGGGAGGAGGTATAAGTTAGAGGAAGTACATCGAAATGGTAGGGGACAGGGCGACGTGGAGCTGATTTGTTTGTGGCCAAGGCGACAGAGGATGAGATGGAGGGATGGAATAGAGAGGTATATGAGGGAGGAGGTGTAAGATGATGGAGGGCATCAAAATGGTAGGGGACAGGGCGACATGGAGGCTATAAGTTTGTGGCCACCCCTTACAGGAATAAGGCGTCTGGCTACAGATAAATGGATAGTAATAGATTTACCAGCCTCCCCCAATTTTGTAAGTTCTATATAGTGAGTGTATACATAGTCCTCAAAACATAGGTCTCATGTGGAGCAAAAATACCTTGAAAAGCTCCTTTGTTACTTATGGCACATTGCCAGCATTGTGCTAGAAAGCATTAGGAGATATACACTGAGGTCGTTTGGCCATGTGTGGAGGATGTAGCATAAGAGACCAACTAGGAATGTGTATGTGAGGTGGAGGGGAGAATAACGAGGCTGAGATGGAAGGAGACTTATGAAGAGAAGCTGTCTGTGTTAGGAGAAGGGTTGCCTCTGTTATCAAACCCACTGTAGGTAGTTTACAAGTGGTATCCTTTTGTTCAAGCCATTATCAGTGCAGTTAATGGTTACTTCTTTGACTCGTGCCTTAAAGGAGATCCTTTGGCACCTTTTGCACTGTTATCAAAGCAACTCTAAGTTCCAAGCTTATTTCCTAGTCATCCTTGCCAAAATCCATCAGGGTTTTTCTACTAGGCAGACACTACTCCCTTATCAATGCTTATTACAGCTCTGAATGTGGCCCAGAAACATAATACTCTACTTCTTCGTGAAGAGCATTGTATTAAATTAGTCTTAAATGTTCTAAGCGGGTCTGAAAATATCGTAACAACTCTTCCTTAGCGACTTAATACTACTTAATATATGCAATACAGTTCAGTCTCCCCTTGTTTATTATTGGTAACAAATAACTAAAATACAGTACCACTTCTGGCCGCAATCGTAGTGGGGCCGCGATGGCAGAGTGAGAAGAGAGGTGGCCTTCCACCTGGAAGACCCGGGTTCAAATCCCGGGAGGATGTGGCAGTGTCCTTAGTGACGAGTCATTTGGACCCGGGTTCGACTCCCGGTTGTCATAGAGGTTAATTGAGGTAGTTTGGCAAGTCACTTTGTGACCTGGCCGGTTGTGGGGGTGTGGGCAGTCACGTAGTTGAACTGCTGGGGGGGGGATGTAAAAGTCTACACTTAAACACACACACTCACACAAGACACGTCACACGCACGCATACAAACACACTCACACAAGACACACACACCAAGACAGACACACACGGACGCATACAGACACACTCACACAGACACATCCACCTACAGTAGAACATATGCATAAGGGTAGGGCGTGGAAGGTAAGGGGGTTTTATATGAAAGTCCAAAAAAAGGGTATACCTTTTTCGAACTTTGAAGTAAAACCCCCCAACCTTCCACGCCCTACCTTTATGCATCATGTTATGTGTCTGTAGGCGTATGTGTCCATGGCTATGAGTGTATGTTAATCTATGTGTCTAAGACTCTGTGTTGTGTGGCAGTGTGTAGCAGGTCACTACGGACCAGCTATGATAATTTTTTAAACTTTGTCCTCTATCCTCCGGGAATCGAACCCGGGTCATCGCATTTCGCAAGCCAAACCTATACAGACTCGGCCAACATGGTCACACTTTGAGAGTATCGGGAACTTCTACTGTATGTTCCTAAGTTGTTATCTGAAAAAATAATAATAATAATATTAAAGTGTAACATGAAGAATAAATTGCTAAGGAAGAGTTGTTACGATCCTGAACCACTTAGAATACATTAGACTAATTTAATGCTAGTCACGATGATGTAAAGAGTATCGTATATCTACTGTTACGGAACAGAGAAAACTGTCCCGCAAAGTTCCAGGTTCAAAACAAAAGAGTTAGGTAAAATTATGTTAAAGTTTAATGCTCAAACTAACAACTAAACATTCAGGACTCATAAGGATAATGTAATGGCAAAAAACAGGTTAAATATATGATTCACTGCAATAGCCTCTATTAACACGAAATCAGCAAGAGTAAATTTATCTAAGTCAGCCCTGATAAAATGAGAAAACCAGATAATGCTCAGTTAATGCAAGATATATTATTACAGATACAAAATATTATCAAAAATGACTGACATAAAAACACATGAATCACAAAAACCTCACTAGGCCTACGAATCAACACCTCATGCTAAACAGTACAAGAAAAAAATATAATAACACTTATACTCAAATTACACAGCTGCTAGATGGCTGGAGACTTCCTGAGCACTCACAATAATAACAACTGTACAGGGGAGGACAGAGATGTGAGCAAAATGAGGCGTAGATCTAAGTGGCAATTAATGCAGAGACTGAGTTCATTATATAGGGGCCGGCAGAGCTTGATACAACTTGTAAGAAGGACGAGCAAATGAAGCCATAGGAGACAAAGTGTTGACAATCCTGCTCTGAACAACAGAAAGAACGACTTACTCTACTATAAGGGAGGAGGAGGGGAGTGAGGTAGAACACGCACTATGGAAGCCACGAGGCGAATCGTGATCAAACATGCAGCATACTGTACGTTAGAATTATACAAAGGATGATGAAATCATAGGCTATGTAACACCTCCCCACAAAGAAAAAGAAATTTACAAAGGAAATTTCTTATTACTCTACAACAATCTGTCTAAAGTCTAGATAAGCAATCTGCAATAACATTTTCTTTCCCCTTGACATGTTGGATGTCTAACGAATACTCCTGAAGAAGTAGACTCCATCTTGTCAATCTCTGATTTTTATCTTTAAACTTACTAAGGAATTTCAGTGGGTTATGATCGGTATAAATGACTATGGGGTCAAAACCAGAACACAAATAAAATGAAAAATGCTGTAAACCCAAAAATCAAGGCCAAAAGCTCTTTCTCAATAGTTGAGTAGTTCTTTTGAGGTGGAGTGAAGTTCTTACTGTAATAAGGTACAGGGTGTTCAATACCCTGATCATCCTCTTGCAGCAAAACAGCCCCAGCTCCTGTATCACTTGCGTCAACAGCCATCTTAAAAGGCTTAGCAAAATTTGGAGTAGCGAGCACTGGCTGACTGAATAGGATAGCTTTAAGTTTGCTGAAAGAGGATTCACAGCCATCGGTCCAGACAAATTTAACTCTCTTTTTCAGTAAGTTTGTAAGTGGTGATACAAGAATGGAAAAGTTAAGAACAAATCTCCTGTAATAACCTACCATTCCCAAAAATCTTTGTAGCTCTTTCCAACTTTTAGGTCTGGGAAGATCACTTATAACCTGAACCTTAGCTCCTGGTGGTGCAACGTGTCCATCACCAATTACGTACAGAAAGTACTGAACTTTAGCTTGACCAAACTCACACTTCGATAAATTAGCTACAAGATTAGCCTGAACCAAACGCTCAAGAAATTTACTGACATGGCATAGGTGATCTTTCCAGTTGTCACTTAAGATTAATACATCATCAATATAAACAACACACCCTGCCAAACCCTCTGTTACAACATTCATGAGCTTCTGAAAAGTGGCTGGTGCATTCTTCATACCATATGGCATTACAGAACATGCAAAAGTCTTTCCTAGTGTTACAAAACATGAGATCTCCCTAGCACGTTCAGTCATAGGTACTTGCCAGTATCCCTTTAACAAATCAAACTTACTTATGTAACTAGCCTTTCCGATCTTGTCTATGCAATCTTCCACGCGAGGGAGAGGGTAAGTGTCTGTTTTGGTTATCTGATTAACACGTCTGTAGTCGATGCAGAGCTGCTGTGACCCACCTGCCTTAGGGACTAGAGTGACAGGAGAACTCCACTCGCTCTGACAGGGCTCAATCATCTTGTGGTCCAACAGGTAGCCAAGCTCCTTCTGGATGAGAGGAACTTTCACTGGGTTCACACGGTAAGGAGGCAGTTTAATTGGCTTTGCGTCTCCAACATCGACATCATGCATCAACGCAGTGGTTCTTCCTGGCGTGGCACGGAACACTTGCGGGTACTCCTGCAGTAATGCCGAAAACTCCTGCCTTTCCTCGGGAGCTAGATGAGAAAGCTTAGTCTGGAGATTATTCATGATATCAGGATTCTTCCCCAAACTATCACTCAGGCTCATGCTGCATGGGAGAGCTTCACTTGCAGACTCGGATGGAACAGCTACAGTGCAGACTGGGTTATTTTCGTCCCGCCTGTGATATAACTTTAGCATGTTGATGTGACAAAATTGCTTGTTCTTTCTACGAACTGGTGTGGCGATGACATAGTTAACATCACTGAGTTTCTTCTTCACGAAATGAGGACAACTAAACTTGGCTTGAAGAGGTTGCCCATGCACTGGTAGCAGAATCAAAACCTGATCTCCTGGCTGAAAGTGGCATAACCTGGACTTCTTATCATACCAAGTCTTCATCTTCTCCTGAGCAGCTCCTAAATTCTCTCTCGCCAGCTGTAAAGCAGTGGATAGCCGTTCTTTGAACTTCATCACAAACTCCAGCAGGTTGACGTCATCCTCCTCCGACAGCCAGCATTCCTTGAGTAGCTTAAGGGGTCCTCTTACTTCATGGCCAAACAGTAATTCAAAAGGTGAGAAGCCCAGTGATTCATTTGGAGATTCTCTTGCGGCAAATACAACGAATGGAAGACCTTTATCCCAGTCTTTCTGATTTTCCAAACAGTATTTCTTGAGCATCGATTTGAGTGTTTGATGATATCTCTCCAACGCTCCTTGGGTCTGGGGATGGTAAGCTGAAGACGTGATCTGGGTGATGCCCAACTCTTTCAGAGACTGCTTGAAAACATTTGACATGAAATTACTTCCCCGGTCTGACTGTACCTCCTTGGACAGACCAAACTTTGTGAAGAACCCTATCATTTCCTTAACCACGTTCTTTGCTGAGATATTTCTAAGTGGAATGGCTTCAGGATAACGAGTAGCCATATCAATCAGGGTCAACACATAAGAAAATACTGAAGAAGTCTTAGGAAGAGGGCCCACAATATCCACCAACACACGGGTGAATGGCGCCTCAAAAGGAGGAATGGGAATAAGAGGTGCAACCTTTCCGGTCTGATTAAACTTCCCCACAACTTGACAGGTGTGACAAGACTTACAATACCAGGAAACATCCCTGAAGATACCTGGCCAGTAGAAGTGTTTTAAAATGCGTGCCACAGTCTTCCTCACTCCAAGGTGTCCTGCCAAACTGGAATCATGAGCCACTCTAATGATATCCTGCCTACAAACACGAGGGATGACAACTTGATGTACAACCTCCCATCACAGTCGGCTGATGCTGTTAGGGGTCTCCACTTCCTCATAAGTACTCCTGACTTTATATAATAACAAGTAGAAGCACCAGCTGACTCTTCCTCACTGCAAGCAGAGTTAGCTAGACCTTTCAACTCAGGGTCAGCAACCTGCAACTCAACCAACTCTTGACGAGACAAATGATCAACACTACGGGGTACTGCCTCATCTGTTGAGTGGTCCAAATTAGCAAGAAAAGTGTCAGCTAAGATAACATCATCATCATCATTATTCTCTAAGTCACCAGTAACTTTAGACTTAGCCCTAGTGACAGCACATGCAGAGAACACATCAGAGACATCACAATCCTGGGCCGCAGCCACTGGTTCATTAGACAACTGAGGAGCTGGACACACTTGACTTCCACCAATATCATTTCCAAGTAAGAAAGTTACACCTGACATTGGGAGTGTCTCAACCAACCCAACCATAAAGGAACCATTAACAAAACCAGACTCTAAATTCACTCTGCACAGAGGGACAGAGAAGTAATTATTCCCTACACCTTGTAAGATTACAGTTTCATCAGAGGAATTAACATTAGAGTCTAGAACACTGGTCAGCATAAGGGATTGGCAAGCACCTGTATCACGATATATTTTAACTGATTTCCTGTCATTACTGTCCAGAGGACTGACAAAACCATCAGACAGGAAATTAGCACATGAACTCTTGAGAGTGTCACCCACGTTACTGCTCAAAAGAGGAGCTTCATCATGAGAATTTAATTTACCCCTCAAAGCAGGTTCAGTTAACTCAGTTAAAGAATTCTGGAAACTCTCAAGGGTGGACACCAGACCAATTGGCTGAATATTTAAAGATTCCTTTTTGTTCACATCACGCTGTCTCCTGAAACATTTCTCCGTAGTATGATCAAGCTTACTACAATAAGTACATTTACTTTTCTGAAACCTAGAGGTGATGCTGGTATTTACTTCCTGAGAAACATCATCTTTATTCTCTTTCCTGTTACCTGTACTCTGAGTAGAGGCAACGTACTTACTCTCAGCTTTCCTTTTTTCTTTAGAATATCTCTTGTGAGTGAGAACATATTCATCAGCTAAAACTGCAGCATCAGACAAATTATCTATTCTTTTCTCATCAAGATATAGGCTTACATCATTATTAATACACCTCTTGAAATCCTCCAGCAAAATCATCTGCTTAAATTTGTCAAAATCAGAATCCACATTCTTAGAATTTAACCACTGCTCTAACAGATCTTTTTTGATTTTTGCATACTCAACATGGGATTGCTTATCTTGCTTGTAAGTTGTCCTAAATTTTACTCTATAGGCTTCAGGAACAAGCTCATAGGCCTTAAGAATCAAGCTCTTAACTACATCATAATTATCAGATTGATCCTGAGGCAAAGATGCATAAGTTACTTGAGCTTTACCGGTGAGAACAGTTTGAAGGAGTACTGGCCAATACTCTTTGGGCCAATTAAAAGCTGTAGCTACCCTCTCAAACAACTGAAAATACTTTGTTAAATCAAATTCATTAAAAGGAGGGACAAGTTTAACATTTTTAGCCACATCAAAATCATCAGAGCTAGATGATCCAGTTCCACCTTGTTTCATGCGATACTCATGGTCTGCCTGAATCCTAGCAAGTTCAATTTGTGCCTCCTGAGAACGTGCCTGAAACTCAGCCTCCTTAACACGGGCCTCCTGCAGGGCTAGCTGTAACTTAGCTAATTCAATCTGCGTATGCTCATTTGGAGGAGTTATATTAAACAAGCTTTCGTTAATCATGTCGACAATTTGATCTTTAGAATGATGAGAGCGAACAACAATTCCCAATTGTTGAACAACAAGCTTAAGTTCATTCTTTGTTCTGTTTTCTACATCACACACTGTTTGCACATTTGACAAAAAATCTTTGGCTTCATCAAGAGTAGTAATAGTAGACATCATGAATAGATCAGTCACAAAATATCAAGCAATATCCTTATGATAATATCCTGAATATCCTGATAAGAGGTCGCCAAATTTATGTTACGGAACAGAGAAAACTGTCCCGCAAAGTTCCAGGTTCAAAACAAAAGAGTTAGGTAAAATTATAATTTAAAGTTTAATGCTCAAACTAACAACTAAACATTCAGGACTCATAAGGATAATGTAATGGCAAAAAACAGGTTAAATATATGATTCACTGCAATAGCCTCTATTAACACGAAATTAGCAAGAGTAAATTTATCTAAGTCAGCCCTGATAAAATGAGAAAACCAGATAATGCTCAGTTAATGCAAGATATATTATTACAGATACAAAATATTATCAAAAATGACTGACATAAAAACACATGAATCACAAAAACCTCACTAGGCCTACGCATCAATAGCTCATGCTAAACAGTACAAGGAAAAAATTTAATAACACTTATACTCAAATTACACAGCTGCTAGATGGCTGGAGACTTCCTGAGCACTCACAATAATAACAACTGTACAGGGGAGGACAGAGATGTGAGCAAAATGAGGAGTAGATCTAAGTGGCAATTAATGCAGAGACTGAGCTCATTATATAGGGGCCGGCAGAGCTTGATACAACTTGTAAGAAGGACGTGCAAATGAAGCCATAGGGTACAAAGAGTTGACAATCCTGCTCTGAACAACAGAAAGAACGACTTACTCTAGTATAAGGGAGGAGGGGGGGAGTGAGGTAGAACACGCACTATGGAAGCCACGAGGCTAATCGTGATCAAAGATGCAGCATATTGTACGTTAGAATTATACAAAGGATGATGAAATCATAGGCTATGTAACGCTACCTATATACAGTATAGGGAGCAAATAAAACAGGACTTAATGTTTCTTTCCTCCTCTTTATTTTGAATGATTTACAATACTTTCCTTCCCTTCCCTATGTTATTTTTATTTACCGTGTCTGTCAGGCTCCTATACTGTACACTCGGCTGGACCAAATCGCCTGTGTCCAGCTGTAAAGAAATGCTAGTGTGATTCCAATCATGCAGGGGTTAATACTGAAAGTGTATTAACTCTCTAAGGCTCCTATGACTCACTCTCAGCTCAGTAAAATCGTCTGGTTTAACTGGAATGTCATTAGAATTTTCCCTATCATCAGGGGGTTAATAAATGTCTAAGCTAACCCTCTAATGCTTGCAAGTACTCTATGTCCCGCTGACGGGGGCACTATGCTGTTTGGCTGAGAGAGATTCAAAGGAGCCTGAGAGAGATAATACGATAAATACTCACTTTAATCTGGCTAAAAATGCACTTGCCATCTCCCCATCTCGATTTCTGACCTGTAGCAATACATTAACACTAAATGTTATGAAGTGGATGCAGGGCCGTGGTATTGTCTCACTCTGCCTCTGAGCTACGGGAAATAACCTACAAAAGAACATAAATTCCACCCAGTTAATCTATACTTACGATTCAGCATTCAAAATAGAGATAGAGGGCAATTTTAGGCCAAGTTATAGTAAAAAGAGAGGTCTGGACCGCTTGACCTCTTCCCGTCGCACAATGCAGCGGTGACGCCATCTAATGTGTGGAATGCAAGGTTTCCAGTTCAGTTCGGTACGAGTTTTTTTTTTTTTTTTTTCGAAATGGAGAGGTTAGATATAAATTTCACTGAGTACTTCCATAAGACAAGGCTACCTAAAGCTAAATAACATCGTTTGGAGGTATCAAAAATAAAATGTAAAACGTCTACATGATATAAAAACATCCGTCCACCTCCAAGGCTCGATCCGTGGCGTCTAGGAACAGCCCATTCCATCTGCTGACGTCATTTATACTCTTTCTCATTGCAAGGATTCAGACGATTTCAAGCAGATTAAGAAAACTCTCTCATGATGATGTGACAGTAACAGACTTCATTAATTCCCAGACTGAGAACGACGTATATACTTTGTTCAGGCTAATGTCACACCCCACCCAACCCCATTTCAACCCCACTACACCGCACCCAACCCCGATCCTACCCCACTACATCCCACCCAACCCCGAACCTACCTCACTCAACCCCGATCCCATTCCACAACTCCCTACCCAACCTCAATCCTACCCCACTTCACCCCATCCCACCCCGATCCTACCCTAATGCACCCCACCCAACCCCGATCTTAATCCTATACCCCGCTCAACCTCGATCCTACCCTAATGCACCCCACCCAACTCCGCTCTTACCCCTCTGCATCCCATCCAACCCCACTCCCCCCTTGCACCCCACCCAACCCCACTCCCCCTCTGCACCCCACTCAAATCCGATCCTACCCCACTTCACCCCACCCAACCCCGATCCTACCCCACTACATCCCACCCAACCCAGATCCTACCTAGCTACACCTCACCCAACCCAGATCCTATTTAGCTACACCCCACCCAACCCAGATCCTACCCCACTTCAATATATATCTTGAAAAAATCTTACAAGGCGATCCAAAAATATCTCTTCCATGGGTTATGGGGTGCCCGGGAAGCAGTGTTGGGCAGGATTTAGGCATGAATTAGGGTCGGGGAGGTAGGTAGGTAGGTAGGTTTGGTAGGGAAAGGTAAGGTAAAGTAGTGTAAGGTAGGGTAAGGATGAGTAGGTTAGGGCTGAGTAAAGTTGGATAGGGTAGGATATGGTAGGGTGGAGTAGATTAGCGTATGATAGAGCAGGGTAGGGTAAGGTGGGGAAGGATAAGGATGGGTAGAGTAGGGTAGGGTAGGGGGAGTCAGTAAACGTAGATTTATTTTGGTATGGCAGTTTAAGCTAAGTTTACAGATAGATAAGTGGATAGATAGACGTGTATGACATTTTGATAATGAACTCTGATAAACACAGGTCTCCTTTTGGCCTCTTAGTTTTAAGAATATGGACTAATTTAATAGGGAACAGTGAGGACAGTCTATGTGTATCTATCTATCCATCTTTCTATCTGTCTACCTGTCTATCCATCTATCTATCTATTGTCAGACACCTCAATCCCGTGAGAGGTTGCCACACACAAATCGCCTCAATGTCGCCCTGTCCCCTGCCATTTCGCTGCCCTCCTCCTAACTTACCCCCCCCCCCTTTCTCTCATATATCTCTATTCCATCCCTCATCTCATCCTCGGCCTCCTCCACCCTCTCCCCCCATCTCCACTTCACCCTCATCATTCTCCTAGTTAATCTCACATTCATTAGGTAACGCAGGCAAGCTTAGTTGGTGTGTGTGTGTAATTCACCGGGTCGGTCAGGATCACTTGATGGTCGTGATCGTCAGCTTTTACCCTCCCGGAAGGGAGCTGAGAGCTCATATAGTCAGATCTAAGGGCAAGGCTGTGACCTTCACACACGCACACACCCGTCCCCTTGCTCCAGGGGGACAGTAACCACCCACTTCGTCAGTGAAACTTTTTCGCAACCTGAGGGAGGAGCTAACTCTCGTCCACCAGTTGGCAAGCGAGAGCGTTACCACTGCACCAGCGAGCGGTGTGTGTGTGTGTGTGTGTGTGTGTGTGTGTGTGTGTGTGTGAAATGTGTCAGTGTGAAATTGCCAATCTATCAATCTATCCCTCCCTCCCTCCATCCATCCATCCATCCATCCATCTGTCTACTTTTCTATCTATTTCTCTATTTATCCCTCCCTCCCTCCCTCCATCCATCCATCTACCTATCTATCTATCTACCTATCCATCCATCCATCCATCCATCCATCTATCTATCTATCTATCTACTCGTAAATCTAATCTAACAGGAGAGTGATAGTGATATGAAGGGAAATATGAATAGCTTTTAATGGAGAGAAGTGATGGCTAACTGACTTCCTGACTGGCTTGCTGTGGATTTCCTGGAGTTCCTTACGTCTTGTCATATACTGTAGGTGATGGAGGAGGAAGAACCTACTGAACTAAGGGTAAATAGAAGGAAGGACAAGAAACATCGCAGACGGTACTGAAGAGACCAACACAGTGACAACTGAGCAGAATATCGGAGATGCGCAACTACTTCAGGTAAAGATTAATGGATGTGATTCCATGGTGGCGACCATCATCCACTTACTTGATGTAGTGCTGCTTGCTAATTCCTTCGCCTTTATCATTCTGTTTCTGTGTCTGACCTCCTCTCTTCCTATTACTCCCATCATTCCTATCACTTTCTCTAACTCTTCTTTCCTTCGCGGGTGGCTTTACAATGATTGACAAGCCTAATGGTTTCCTGTAAGCCAGGAAACCATTTACAGCGCTGGGAGGTAACCATACTGTACAACCAACCCGCACGTGTGCCCTATCTGTCAACAAACGGGTTGGAGGAGGGTTAGTTCCCTTCTCTGCAAAACAACTTACTCAGGGACAAACGGCCACCCTTTACCGGATTATTGCGTCTGGCAATTGACAGACAGATAGAACGATGCTGCTGGCCGGGTGCTGCAAGACAATGGTCCACGACGTATTTTTTCTTGTTTTAAGTTACTGTATTATGAAGAAACGATACATTTTCAACGACTTAACTGTGACATATATAAATAACAAGACATGTTAATGCCTCCTAACCACGTCTAAATCTCCTTCATTGCACAGCAATAGCATAAATGGGCAGGGCTTTCGACAGCCATCACCAGGCAAGGAGCAAGGCTATCGACAAGGGGCCCCTTCCCCTAAAAACTGTGCTGAATATATAATACTCGAACCCTAATTCAAGGCTAGACTGCAGCCTAACCCGGTGTGTCACGGCATATTGATGTACTGCCCAAGGAATCCTAGTGAGCCATGGCACCTTCCCCTCCCTCTCTATAGAACAACAATAATAACTAGAAGGAAATTATGGTATATTATGTAAAAACAACGAAAAATACTATTTAGGAAGTATTTGCTTATGAACACACATTTCTGATGGATTGATATGTCTATAGGAAGTTCAAACAAAAGAAGACGGCGAGTCAGAGGTTCTTCATATCCCTCGCCCCCTCAGTATGTCATAAAAATACAATAATACATAACTCTGTACTGTAAATATTACTCTTGGCCTTGCTTTAATATATTTGGATAAAACTATTTCTACTTATTTTCATATTGTTTCTTTAGAATCCAATGTGTCTTTACAGAGTGAACTACGCTGTGTTATAGTTTCCTCCCTCTTAACACCATCTTAGAGGGCGCGGGACCCCCTCGGGTTCAGGCACCAGGGATTATCCCCCATTTGTCTTCCCTCCCCCCCCTCCTCTCCTCGGCCCTGCAAATGGATAGCGTGAAATTTCACAACGTCTAGGTCCGTCGCTCATTTGTTGATTGCACATTAGCAGACGATTTCCACGAAACGGCAAATCGGTAACCCAGTCAGTCTGCCTCTCCACGTAGCTCCACATTCTTCTCAGAAAACTTATTTCCACACAACTTTTCACATAAATAAAGACCATTTGGTTCGACCGAAAGGACTGGTAGCTATCAAAGAACTGATGAACAATATCCTTGCTTACCTTTGTTTATCTCGGCAAGATTGGGAATCTGTTTAAACACTATTAACACTAACAAAATACACACAGCTTGAGCGTCCTATCCCTCCCACGTTTAGGGGGTGACTGACGAGATTCGAAGCTTCTATGATTCACCGAGCTCCAGTTCGAGATAAGATTAATTTTTATCATGCTGACTAATATTTGCCCTTAATAATATTCCTATCGATCTATATCCAGACGCCTTAATCCCGTAAGGGGTGTTCATAAACAAATCGCCTCCATGTCGCCCGGTCCCCAACCATTTCGTCACCAGCTTACATCCGTCTGTCATATTCTCTCTACTCCATTCCTTCATTTCATCCTAGGTCTCCCCCTCTCTCTCCCTCCCTCCACCTCTCACACGTACATTCTCCTAGTTAGTCTCTCACTCTCCATCCCCCCAATTTACATCCCCTCTCTCATATACTTCTCTATCCATCCATCTACCTCATCCTCGGACTCTCTCACCCTCTTCCTCCCTCCACCTCACTCACATACACTCTCCAAGTTAGTCCCTCGCTCTCCAATCCCCCCAATTTACACCCCCCCCTCTCTCATATATCTCTCTATTCCATGCCTCTTTCTCATCCTCGATCCCCCATCCCTCTCGCCCCTCCACCTCATTCATTCTCCTAGTTAGTCTCTTACTCTCCATCCCTCCAACTTACACCCCTTCTCTCTGCCTATGTGGGGTACTGTCTGTCTGTGTGTCAGTTTCTAATTGTCTGTCTGTCTGTCTGTCTTTGTTTCTTTGTGTCTTTATATCTTTCTGTCTGTCAGTCTGTCTGTCTTTGTGTCTGTCTGTGTGTCAGTCTGTTCTGGTATTTGTAACTCTGTCTGCCTTTGTTTATGTGTCTTACTTGTCTGCCACTGTGTGTGTGTGTGTGTGTGTGTGTGTGTGTGTGTGTGTGTGTGTGTGTGTGTGTGTGTGTGTGTCTGTGTGTCTGTGTATGTGTGTGTATGTATGTATGTATGTGTGTGTGTGTGTGTATGTGTCTGTGTATGTATGTATGTGTGTGTGTGTGTGTGTGTGTGTGTGTGTGTGTGTGTGTGTGTGTGTGTGTGTGTGTATGTGTTTCAATCTCGGTCTCTGTCTGCCTTTATTTATGTGTCGTACTTGTCTGCCACTGTGTGTGTGTGTGTGTGTGTGTGTGTGTGTGTGTGTGTGTGTGTGTGTGTGTGTGTGTGTGTGTGTGTGTGTGTGTGTGTGTGTGTGTGTGTGTGTGTGTGTGTGTGTGTGTGTGTGTGTTTGTTTTTCAGTGTCGGTCTCTCTGTCTGCCTTTGTTTATGTGTCTTACTTGTCTGCCACTGTGTGTGTGTGTGTGTGTGTGTGTGTGTGTGTGTGTGTGTGTGTTTGAATGTCTGTCTCTCTGTCTGCCTTTGTTTATGTGTCTTACTTGTCTGCCACTGTGTGTGTGTGTGTGTGTGTGTGTGTGTGTGTGTGTGTGTGTGTGTGTGTGTGTGTGTGTGTGTGTATGGGGGTGAAGGAGCAAATGAGGAGAGACCTCTGACACAAGTATTTTCTCTTTTCCATTTTTTTGTCACCTTGACTGACTTTGTTGTTGCAACACACACACACACACACACACACACACACACACACACACACACACAGTTTTCTTCACTCTGGAAAAACTTCTAATACTAAAGGGGCAAATGTAGGCTGTAAGCAATTTCTCCTGTGCAAAGTCTTCTAAACTGAGTGTAAGCTCTTGTATGTCAGGCGATTTGTATTTTTATTGTGCTAGCGAATTTCTAGCATTCTATCTATCTGTCTGTCTGTCTATCGCCAGATACCTCAGTCTTGTAAGGGGTGGCCAGAACCAAATCGTCTCCATGTAGCCCTGTCCCCCGCCATTTCATTGCTCTGCTCCTAGCTCACACCCCCTTCTCTCATATACCTCTCCATTCCATCCCTCCATCTCATCCTCGGCCTCCCCCTCCCTCTCCACCACTCCAAGAATATCTTTGTCTAAATAAAACCTTCGGACATTAATAAGCATGAAATACATGCTCGGGCTGAAGGTGTAAATTGAGTTTGCTTCTTCTGTAGGTACTGTAATTTTTGACAGGATCCCGGAACCTTGACTGTACAAACTGGAGGCGTCAGGGTGGTAGGGGTAGGTGAATCAGGTAGGCAGGGCGATGTGAGGCAGAGAAGGGTTAAGGAGAGGCAGGGGTGTTGGTGGTAGCAGGTAGGCAGGGGGATGTGAGATAGAGAAGAGTTAGGGAGAGGCAGGGGTGCTGGTGGTAGCAGGTAGGCAGGGAGGTATGAGGCAGAGAAGGGTTAAGGAGAGTCAGGGGTGTTGGTGGTAGCAGGTAGGCAGAGCAGGCTTGTAAAAAGGTAGGGTGGCACGAATGGAGGAGACAGACGTGCAGGCGGCAAGGGTGGCATTACTCAGTGTCTTGGAGGTAAACAAAATGGAGGGCTGTGTTTGATTTCAGGTGGGGTTGGGTAAGGCAGAACTGGATCAGGTAGGAGTGAGTGTCACAGGACGGGTTGCGAGGTGGAGGTAGGAAAGAGAGAAAAATGAGTGAGGTAGTGGTGGAGAAGGCATGGGTGGGTGAGGTAGTCAAGCATCATGGCGAGTAAAGAGCATTAGTCTTGATGGAAATTGTTTTTTTTTTTTTTTTTCATTTTGGACCTGAATTACGGACAGACACACAAGTATCTTCCCCAAGATTGATGAATACATAGTGAAAAAATCGAACCATCTGAAACATGCACCAGTAGAGATGGGGGTTTTCACTGTATATCGCCAGTTGTACATTTTTTTTCAGACGCACACGGGAAGATAATTGTTTGTGTGACTGTGCGTTCGTTTGTTCAGTGATGTGAAAACGCTTTAGATGGTACATTCTCACCTGACCGAAATTTTCTGCCCCTCCAAGTGCAATGCTGAGCTGTTATAGGTTGTTAAAATATTGGTAGTCTAGCTATTGCCAAACCCCTCAATCCCGTAAGGGGTGACCACAAAACAATCGCCTCCATGTCGCCGTGTCCCATGCCATTTCACCGCCCTGCTCCCATATCACACCCCCCTCTCTCAATCTCCACTCCATCCCTCTACCTCATCCTTGGCCTCCCCCTCCCTCTCCCCCCCTCCACCTCACTCACATACTTGGTAGTTTGAAGAAATATTAAGAAAACAATGTATGAATATAGTATTATCTTAGTCTGTCATAAACCACTTCATTCAGGTGACATATTTTCCAGTTTCTTCTTGGTACTGTTTGACGACTTTCTTCAGCTTAATATTTTCCTAACTTGCCTTTTTAGCTACGGCCTTAATCAACGCTGACATACACGAGAACTTTTCTAAGTTGAATAAAATTGTCCTAAAGTGGCAAGCATAAAGTGGCAAAGTGAGAAGAGTTAAATAGTAAGTTGGCGACATTGCAGTTCAGGTGATATCGTTTGCTGTGAACACTCAAGCGTCAGGGATCTTGATAAAACTGTACTTAATACTTATCAGCCGTGCACAAATGGCTCACATGTCACCACTAACGTCTGCTTAATACCCATCAGCCTTGCACAGATGGCTCACACGTCACCACTAACGTCTGCTTAATACCCATCAGCCGTGCACAGATGGCTGACACGTCACCACTAACGTCTGCTTAATACCCATCAGCCGTGCACAGATGGCTCACACGTCACCACTAACGTCTGCTTAATACCCATCAGCCGTGACAGATGACTCACACGCCACCACTAACGTCTGCTTAGAAACTGTGTTCTGCTCCGAGTTGGGAATACGCTGTTGTTAGATCTGTTATGTCCAGATTCAAGGAGTATGTCATTTATAGCAACATATTAACTATCAACGCGTTATAATCAGTCATAAACAAATCGTACTTACATCTGCATGCTAAATTCCACTGACATCATTTGGCGTGCAAATTAATGGTACAATACTAAAATAACATGAATTCCAGCGCCTTTGTCTAGGGCTTAGGCTGTGAACAGTTATTTCATCGATAATAATACTGCCTTTATAAAATAGTATATCTTCAAATAAGGCTGATATCACAACATTTTCCTACACTGAACGGGAAAACGAAAGTGACCTTATTTTCCGTTGTATACATCACA
Source organism: Coenobita brevimanus (assembly GCF_032717465.1). Taxonomy (NCBI): domain Eukaryota; kingdom Metazoa; phylum Arthropoda; class Malacostraca; order Decapoda; family Coenobitidae; genus Coenobita; species Coenobita brevimanus. The sequence continues at coordinate 21,937,002 of NC_137033.1, forward strand.
AACATCATATATTAATGCAGTATTAATGTAAAGTTAGATGTTTAGCACTATTTTGTTAAGATTTATCCATGATGCACGAGTGAAAGATTTTATATAGTACCTACATTTCCGGTGATTGGCTGCGGGGCATGACGCCGGAGAGAGATGGCATCTGATTGGCTCTGTGACGTCACTAGACTACCCACAATGCAATAGCCAACCAGGAGGGCAGGCGCAGTCAAGGAAGTTATAGGTATTGTTTTTGGTTGTTGTATTTCTGGAAATTTACCTACTTGTGCTGCACTTACAGAAGACTATGGGCCACTTCAGCTGTGTGAGACAACATCGAGCTGCCAGGAAGAGGGAGCGTGTGTCTAGAAGCACAAATGAACGGGTAAGGCGTGTGAAAATAGGAAGCCTATGCTGGTGTCAATATGGCAAGTGAGAGGGCGTACGGTGTGAGGTGTGGGTGTGTGAACCTGACGCAGTCCTATTATTTTCCTCAACACCATCATGGACGGAAAATTTTATCATGTTGCAGCTAATTTCTTACAGATCAAATAAGACAAAGAATTACATCACTTCTGTAGCACTTTATGTTAGCATTGTGTTACCGCGTTACTGTAACATGTGCCTAACACCTCCCTTCCTGTTGGAGGGGGGGCACTCACCACAATTACCACTGAATCACCTAACCACTACCACCACCATCATCACGTAACCACCACCACCACCACCACCACATCACCCCACCCCACCATCGTTCCATCCAACCACCACCACCACCCAACCACCATCACTCCATCAAACCACCACCACCCAACCACCATCACGCCATCCAACCACCATCACCACCACCCAACCACCATCACCACCACACCACCCATCCACCACCACCACACCACCCATCCACCACCACCACACCACCCAACCACCACCACACTACCCAACCACCACCACCACCACCACCACCACCCAGCCGCCGCCACCACCACCACCACAACCTCCACCACACTACCCACCCACCGCCACCATCCACCACCACACCATCCATCCACCACTACCACCACCACTTGGATCCTGAGCTTTTCATTTACTTAATTCATAGCAGCTGTTCAGTGTGTGTGGTGTGTGTGTGTGTGTGTGTGTGTTGTCATTTTATGTTTTTGTAGTTTAATTATTTTCTTGTGTAATTTCTTCCTTAGTGGAGACAAGCTTAGCAAAAACGGTCTGCATATACCGTTGCGTATGATGGTGCATTAGTTTAGCATACTCTTCCTGCCTCCATTCTATATTGTTGCCAGTCCCCCTCCGCTAGCTAGTACGCGGTCGGGGACTAGGTTTGCGCGGTTCCCTCAGTACGTTAGTCCGTTCTGTAACTTCCACATGTATGGACAGATTTTGATGTAACTTCACACAATTGTTCCCCATACCATGAGGGTGTGTTGCGAGTAACTACTGACCATCTACACCTAAGGTCAAGGTCACTCATGGGGCTCAAACAAGGTCGGATGTTGTCTGTCTGCTGTTTCGTGATCACCCAGCAACTTGTATATGCATGTACAGATTTTGGTATAACTTCACACAATTGTTGCTCATACCATGAGGGTGTGTGGCGCGGAACAACCAGCCAGTCTACTGCCAAGGTCAATGACATACGTATGGTTATCATCCGGTAGGGGACTTTGTATTGCATGGCAGTACTGAATGCACTTGTTTTCCTTGGTATGATGCATCAGTGTGGAAAGTGGCGAGTATGCTCTTGATGGAGGAAAGAGTGGAACGGTTATGTTGAAATATACTCCCTCAAATTATGTCAGATATAATAGTAGGAAGGATAGACGCACCGCTCTTGTGCCCATACTGGTTGTTGGCACTGGCTGCAGTAACCATGTTCTGCCTGCCGCCTTAGTCCACGCCTCTCTTTTACCAGGTTTCTTGCTTCTGTGTAGTCTATACAACCACCAGTTTTAATTAGACTGTTTGATTAGCGCTCCCCTAGCCTTTCACCCCGTCCTCCTTCACGTATTTCTAGTAGTGGGTAGCAGACAGGCGTTGTGTAGGGGTTTATTGAGGGAGACACCCTACACTACAGGTGTGTGTGTGTGTGTGTGTGTGTGTGTGTGTGTGTGTGTGTGTGTGTGTGTGTGTGTGTGTGCCTAGTCTAAGTGGCATGGTACATATTTAGATGTATTGTGCGTATCACACGTCAATATTCTCTCTTTAACTTAGATGTTTATGGCATTGACAGTATTAGATAAAAAACAGGTAAAATAAACCCCCGAGGAAAAGGCGTCACGGTCTCCGAACTGATAAAAAGGTTCTATAAATCAGTCATCTTTCAGTCCTTTAAGCTTCTCTGTTGCTGCTCATCCTCTCTCTCTTGTCAGTCCAAGTCGCCTCCCCACATGTCCTCATTTTTGTCTCCTTCTCTCATTCTTGGTCTCCCTCTCCTCATTCTCCAGTCAGCTACACGTGTATACCCAGTCAGCGTTAATGGTTTCTCCAGTATAAGGAAAATGGTGAAGACTTTTTTAATTAATGGGGCAATTGTGACACGGAGGCACCAGCTTCTCTCATGTAATGGCCGAAAATATTAGCTCTTTCCAATTCCTTTTTTAAACTCTCTCTCTCTCTCTCTCTCTCTCTCTCTCTCTCTCTCTCTCTCTCTCTCACACACACACACACACACACACACACACACACACACACACTTTTTTTTTTTTTTTTTTTTTTTAATACAACTCAGTGCAATGGTTTGGGACAGCGCTTTGCCTAATGCCTGCGTGTTGAATTATTATTCCCAATAAAATTAAAGCCAGTTTACGACAAAGGCGATTTTCATGTAATAAGAAGTCAGAAGTATACCTAGTAGCGGTAGAGAGAGAGAGAGAGAGAGAGAGAGAGAGAGAGAGAGAGAGAGAGGAGGGAAGGATGGAAATCTAAACGAGTTTGTGTGTGTGTGTGTGTGTGTGTGTGAGAGAGAGAGAGAGAGAGAGAGGGGGGGGAAGGGAGGGAGAGACAGACAAAACACATTGTCACCGGACTGAGAGGGTTAAGGGTCAGATTCTGAGAGGCTGGATATTTCGTAACTCCCCTTCCTTGGCGATTTATTTTGCACATTACATCCCAGTATTATTTTTCATGTTGCTGACGAAAACCATGTCGATATTAAAACGATACAAATGGCGCACAGGAGAATGTTAATTTGTAATGTACGGGATAAATCGCTTAGGAAAAGGTGCTACGAAGCCTGCTAGTGGATGCAAGTGTAAGGTAGCTCTATGATACCGCTGATAAGGCTCATATCGCAGATTTAAACGATGGCAGCACATAGACGAGACATAAAAATGGATTAACACAAAGGAAGAGGTTATCGGGCGGCGCCAAGTTTTGAAAATATCTCCCTTAATGTGGGAGATTTCGTAGTAGCACTTCCCTGGTAATTAATTTTGCATATTAAACATTGATATTGATTTTCATGTAACCTTTCACTTTTAAAATCGACGTAGATTCCACTTATACTGGAGGATTTTATGGTATATGCACAAAGTAATTGCCGAGGAAGAGACACTACGGAATCTCCAAGGCCTTTAATTAGAGATTACGGATGAAGTTTTCGGCACAATTGCAAGTCAGAGTAACATAGAAGAGAATATTAATGTATATGGTGCAGAATAAATCGCTGAAGAAGAAGGGTTACGGAACAAAGTTAAGTGAAAATCCGTAATATCGCTGGAATAGTGGCCTTTGGCACCATTTTTCCTTAGCGATCCATTTTCAAATTAGACCTTTCTGTTGGCTTGTATGATAATTATGCTTTGCTAATACCGCCATAGTTTGCATCAATCTCACACAAGATGATATTAAGGTTGAATGTGCAAAATAGTTCGCCGAGAAAGAAATGTTGCGAAATCATCTGTATGAGAGATTCCGGCTTAAATTTAAAATATCGGCACAGTTGCATCAGTTACATACTATAGAATAATAAGATGTAATGTGCACAATAAATCGCTGAGGAAGAGGTCTTGCTAAGCCTCCCAAGTCGGGGTTGAAAATTAAGCCGTTATCTCGTTGAAATGGAAGGATTTTTTAGTACCTTTTCCTTAGCAATGTATTTGGTATATTAAACCTTCTTGTCCTCTTTGACGTTATTGGTATTTTTCAATACAGTCGTAGTTCCTGTTAGCACCATATTATAAAGGATGTGTAGCAGGAAAAATAAATTGCCGAGGAAGGGATATTCCTAATCCTCCAAGAAGTGTCCGTGATGTGATATTCATGTGTGTTGGGTTTGGAATGCATAGACTGTTGTTGGATGATGATTATGATGGTGGTGATGATGACGATCATATTGTTCTGTGAATGCGTTTGGGTTCGTGGAATGCCTTTGGTTAAACAGTATAATGATGATGGTAATGTGAAAGAGATGATGATAGATTTTTTTTTCTTGTTATTTTGTATGTATCAGGATGTGGTGAGTGTGCACACATCAGTGCCCCCGCTGTGGGACGTCATTGAGCCAGGGACGGCACCTACCAGCCTCATACTAAGTAGTAGAGGCTTTGCAACACCTCTTCCATAAGAATTTAGTCTCTTCATTAATCCTGAATAAAATCTTGTTTGTTTCTGATCCAAATAGAAGCTATAGGCCTTAACGTTTGTATTTTTTTTAGGGTATGTGTCTGTTTAGTGCCTCGTGCGGCGATGACAGGCAGGCAATGTGATGGAGGTGACATTGTAAGGTGCTGCCCTCACACGGCGATGACGAATGATCATTGGACGATGCAATGCGTTGACAGACACTCAGTCGCTTCTCTACCGCGGGGGGGGGGGATAGACGATGTTTGCCAGCGGGGAGGTTGATTGATTTGGAGGGCAGAGAAGGGAATGACCTAGGACAGGAAAGGGTACGAGAGAGGGATGGGGGAGGAAGAGAGGTAATAAAGAGAGAGGTGGAAAGAGGAGGAAGTCGGGAGAGGACCAATGACAGAGAGAGGGGGGAGGATTGGAGTTTTTTTTTTATTTTTTTTAGGGATGAACTACAAACACCTTAAAACAGGAAGATCAACCATATTTAGCCACACACACACACACACACACACACACACACACACACACACACACACACACACACACACACACACACACACACACACAAAGTTAAATGGCCGAAACAAAAGAAAAAAAAAAAGGGCAGCGAATATCTATGGCGTGAAATTAAAACTTAACGCTGTCTTTTCCTCCCTACCATCCCCACTGTACTTGTTTACATCTGACGGCCTATCTGTTCGTCTAACTATCTATTGCCAGAAGCCTTAATTCCGTAAGGGGTGGCCACAAACAAATCGCCTCCATGTCGCCCTTTCCCCCGCCATTTCACTGCCCTGGTCCCAGCTCACACCCCCCTCTCTCATATACCTCTCCATTCCATCCCTCCATCTCATCCTTGGCCTCCCCCTCCCTCTGGCTGCCCTATCTACCACCACAAGCACTGCCACAGCTACCTTCATTCTCTACTACCCCTACCAAAACCACCACTACCACTGCCTTTGCCTACCACCACCACAACCACCACCACCACCACCACCACCACCACCACCACCAGCAGCTTTTCCTACTGCCACCACCCCCAGCACAAGCCTAAACACCCGAGTAATTCAAACGAGTCCTAGCCGCGGTTTCACATCATTAGCCAACAGCAAAAATCAGAGAGAGAGAGAGAGAGAGAGAGAGAGGTGGATAACGGGGTAAATGATGGTGATGATGATAATGATGATATAGATAGAAAAGTAGGTAGATAGATAGAGATAGATAGATAGAAAGAGAGAGAGAGAGAGAGAGAGAGAGAGAGAGAGAGAGAGAGAGAGAGAGAGAGAGTTACTGGCCAAACCTATTCCTGGCCGCGTGGTGAAGGAGCATGGACCTGACTGTTGTTGTTGTTTATAGATTATCTCCGCCTATAGAGGAGACCGAGCCTTGATTACGGCCCGGTCAGTGTGTGTGGTCGGACAGGAGGTAGTAAGAAAAGGGAAAATAGGGAGAAAGATTTGAATTGGAGTAATAAAGGGGTGAGCGTTATTTAGGTGCAGCATCTACGACACATTGAGGTGGTTTGGCCACGTGGAGAGGATGGAGAGTGAGAGACTGACGAGGAAAATGTATGTGAATGAGGTGGAGGGGAAGAGAGGGAGGGGGAGGCCAAAGATGAGATGGAGGGATGGAGGGATGGAGTGGAGAGGTATATATGAGAGAGGGGGGTGTGTGAATTGGGAGCAGAACAGTGAAATGGCGGGGAACAGGGCGACATGGAGGCGATTTGTTTGTGGCCACCCCGTATGGGATGAAGGCGTCTGGCAATAGACAGACAGCTGTAAGACGTGACGAAGGGGTGGGGCGGAGGGTTCAGTGGGTGGGATGTCTGGGTTGGGGTAGATTCTGCCGCTCTGAGTAGTTCGTTTGCAGGGCATTTTAATAGATAATGTAGTAGGGGAAAAGGAGAGTTTGCGTTGCAGTGTTTGTAGTTTTGGTATTGTTCGTCGATTATATTGGGAAGGGGGCGATGTCCTAGACGTAACCTTCGGATCAGTGAATGAGTGTAGTTGTTTTCTTGTCTGGGATATGCTTGGTTGAAGGCTGATGCTTTGTTTAATATATTCTTTTTGATTTGTGAGACACACACACCTGCACATTGCTACACTTCCACACAGCCACATCTCACAAAGTCTTCAAAATCACTTGCAGTAGAATATGATACAAAAGACCCGGGTTGTGTTACGATTACTAACCCAATTAATGCTAGACCACATTTTTCTTATTTTATTCTTACTATCTCAAGACGATTTTATTTAACCTACGAAAGATCTGTGGCAGTGAAGGTTAACTAAGATATTATTCCTTTCGCAGGGGTGACGAGCTGCCAGTAACAGGAGCAGCCAACAGAGAGCTATGCGGCATGTCTTTACTGTAGTGTGTCACCATATCCCGCCCCACACCACCACACATCCACATCAGACCCTCTCTACTCACAAGTCTTCGAAACGACATAAATTCATCTTTTGCAAAGCCACGAAGTGTAGATGTCGATACATATAAGCGTGAAATACAGGAATGTTTGAGTTTCTTTCCTAACCTGATTATGTCTTCAGAGAAATAACTGTTATCTTGTGTGATTACCCTCTTTTTATATTAACAGCCTTAAACATTAGCCGTAAATAACAAGTCTACTTAGATAAGCATCCTGCGAAAATGCTCTGAGTACATACTGGGTGAACTGAGGCCACCAGAATTTAAGGACAAGCCAAAGAAAAGCCCGCGAACTCAGGCATGACCAATAGGACCCCACATGGCCTCCCTAGCACTTGAGTACTGGATATGTTGGTACTCCTCTATCTGTGTTAGTCATAGAGGCTCTAAACACAGTAGTACCCTTAAGACAAACTACTATATGAATATCTGGTCGGAAAGCTTTGAAGTGCATTGACACCGAGAGCTGAAATAATGCTCAAAATGTCGTCTATTGCATGAAAAGGAATTGATGAAGTCAGACACTGCCCAGATGCCGTAACTCTACCGGACATTTCTAGTCTGAAGGTTCCATAATATTCGTCGATGAAATCTGAAATGCTGATCTCTCAAACTACTACCAGTACTACTACTACTACTACTACTATTACTATTATTACTACTACTACTACTATTACTATTACTACTACTACTACTACTACTACTACTATTACTATTACTACTACTACTACTACTATTACTACTACTACTACTATTACTATTACTACTACTACTACTACTATTACTATTACTACTATTACTACTACTATTATTATTACTACTACTACTATTACTATTGCTACTACTACTACTACTGCCGTACTAACAGTAAACTCCCAGCCCAAAAGCAGTCAAGATAGTGAGTTCCCAGCCAGTACATCACTTCAAAATCTCTTTACCTAAAATCTCGTGGCCAATGACGTGCAAGATTTTCGCATAACAATCTGTACACGTAGAAATAATAACATGCTAATTTATGGAATACAGGAGTCTGCCACAACTCTCCATTTGGGGAAAAGAATGGTTAAAAGAAAAATCGTAGACAGAGGCCGACGGAAGAATGCTGTGGTATTAGAGTGTTGGGGGTACTGTTGATATTTTCACTGCCTTTTTCCTTCATTTAGAAAATGAAACAAGCTTTATTAATCCCCAAATAATTAGATCATTGTTAACTAACGTGATCTGGTACGAGTAAGGCTGATAAAAAATGGGTAATGAGAAAAGCGACAGAAAAAAAAATCTCGCTTTTTTTTTTTTTCTGCTAGGTGTTATTACAACCAACCGATAAAGAGCGATGAAGTTGTGTGTTTGGCCGGGTTTTTAAATCCATCAGTCTGTCTGCCTGCCTGCCTGCCTGCCTACATGTCTGCCTCCCTTCCTGTCAGCCTGCCTGCCTGCCTACATGTCTGCCTTCTTTCCTGCCTGTCTGCCTGCCTACCTGCCTGCCTACATGTCTGCCTTCCTTCCTGCCTGTCTGCCTGCCTACCTGCCTGCCTGCCTACCTTCCTGCCTGTCTGCCTGCCTACCTGCCTGCCTGCCTACCTTCCTGCCTGTCTGTCTGCCTTTGTCTGTCTGCCTGTCTGTTAGCAAGATTATAGGAAAAAGGTCAGCAGATTATCTTATTTCTTTGTTTAGATTTAGAATTTACCATTCTGTACAAACCCTTACGTTATCGCTGGAATCCAAGCAGGAGGAGTCAACGGACAGTGACTGACTAATTTCTCGCAGTTACCCATCCATTTCACTGCTTTCTCTGAATAGGAAGCCCACCCCGCCTTAATCTGTGGTGTTAGAAAAGATGCGTGGGGAAGTCATGCTGCCAGATCATCTCTGTCATTAGACTTTGAATTAGGCTAGGATGAGGTAATTTTTTTTTTTTTTTTTTTTTTTATAGCATTCAGTAAAAGGTCGGGGGTACAAGACAAGGATAAAAGTTCAGTCAGCAGTCATGTCCGAGCGAGAGGCTCATCAATTTCGAAGCACTGGACGAACAAGCAGTAAACAGTAGGTCAGAGGTAGACTCCGTCGAGAGAGTGCGTCAGTACATAACGTCTACACGATTATTTTATTTTCTATTACCATACACAAGAACCAGAGGTGTCTAGTGATAAAGTGGACTGGCGTTTGAACTGATTGTGAGGCGCGAGTGTTGTTGGCGTCACTTCATAAGCTGGTGGTTAGGTTTTGCTGGATTTTCCGGCCATTATTCTCCTGCCTGTGATCTGTCGCCTTGTTCCCGCTGCACCCTCCAAAGGTATGCTATTTGGCATTTACTACTTCTGTACTCGTTTTACTCTAACTTGGCTCAAATTTCCATCCCTCCAACCTGAATGCTGAGTTGTAGCAGTAGATTAATGCTAGAAAATTTGTCACAAAAAAGTGGTATGGAAAGCGAGCCGTAGCGTTGTCCGTTTCTGTCAATGACCCATGTGAAGTAAGCTGCAAAAGGACGAAAATTTGGGCCACTTTACAATAAAAAAATAACATATTGCGTGATACAATGATAATCTAGGACGCTGTGGACGGT
>NC_137033.1:21949072-22009072 GCF_032717465.1 Coenobita brevimanus
TCTGTTTATGGTGTGTATGGGGAGGTGTTTAGGGGGTTCTATGGGTTCTGTTTCAGGTGTGTTTGCGGGGATTGTGTGCGTTCTATTTGAGGTGTTTTGGAGGGGGGTTGTTTGGGGGGCTGTTTGGGTTCTGTTTAGGGTGCATTTTGGGTGTGTTCGGGGTATATTTTGAGTGTTTTGGGAGGTGAATTTTGGGTCTGTTTTATGTGTGTTTGGAATGTGTTTGAGGTGCAATTCGGTGTATAAAATACATCTCAGATACACTCAATACACACCCAAAACACACACCCCAGATACACTCCATACATACACCTAATACATCCAAAAAACAGCCCCATACCCCCTTCCCCGAGTCTGACATCCCCTAAGAGTAAAATTTCGGAAGCGAAACCTGGGTCGCTTTATCCGTAGACTTTTCCCTGAACCGTGACTAGTATATCTAGACTTACCGTACCACAAACACTAGAGACACGCCTTCATGTGGTGGCACTGATGAGAGAGAGAGAGAGAGAGAGAGAGAGAGAGAGAGAGAGGTTTTTGGGGTGTGTGGATTCTGCTTGCGGTGTGTTTGGGGGGGTTGTGTGGGTTCTGTTTGGGGTGTGTTTGGGGGGTTGTGCGTGTTCTGTTTGGGGTGTGTTTGGGGGGAAGTTGTGTGGGTTCTGTTTGTGGTGTGTTTAGAGGGTTGTGTGGGTTCTGTTTTGGCTTCGTTTTAGGGGGTTGTGTGGGTACAGTTTGGGATGTGTTTGTGGGTTGTGTGGGTTCTGTTTGAGGTGTGTTTGCGGGGTTGTGTGGGTTCTGTTTGGGATGTGTTTGGGGGTTCTGAGAGTTCTGTTTGAGGTTTGTTTCTAGGGTTGTGTGGGTTCAGTTTGGAATGTGTTTCGGGGGTTTTGTGGGTTCTGTTTGTGCTGTGTTTGGGGGTGTGTGTGGGTTTTGTTTGGGGTGTGTTTTGGGGGCGTTCTTTGGGCTCTGTTTGGGATGTGTTTGGGTGGAATGTGTGGGTTCTGTTTGGGGTGTGTTTGGGAAGTTGTGTGGGTTCTGCTTGGGGTGTGTTTGGGGGATTGTGTGTTCTGTTTGCGGTGAGTATGGGGTGTATTTGGGGTATATTTTGAGTGTTTTGGGGGTGTATTTTGGATGTATTTTGGGTGTGTTTCAGGTGTGTTTGCAATGTGTTTGGGATGTGCTTGGGGTGTGTGGGGGTGTATTTGAGGTGTATTTGGGATGTACTAATCCCAGATACACTACATATACACCCCAACACACACCCCAAACACAACCCAGATACACTCCATACACACCCCAAACACACACACCAAACACACCCCAGATACACTCGATACATACACCTAATACACCTAATAAACAGCCCAATACCCCCCACCCCCCTGTCCGACACATCCCCTTGAGTAAAATTTAAGTAGTGAAATTTGGGTCACTTTATCCGTAGACTTTTCTCCTGAACCTTATCTGGGATGTCCTTACACAGTACTTTTACCACAAACACTATTGACACGCCATCACATGGTGGCACTAATGTGTGTGTGTGTGTGCGTGTGTGTGTGTGTGTGTGTGTGTGTGTGTGTGTGTGTGTGTGAGAGAGAGAGAGAGAGAGAGAGAGAGAGAGAGAGAGAGAGGGGGGGATTTGGGATGTTTCGAGTGTGTGTGGGTTCGGTTTCGAGTGTGGTTGGGGTGTGTCTTGACAAGTTGTGTGGGTTCTGTTTAGGGTGTGTTTGGGGGGTTGTGTGGGTTCTGTTTGAGGTATGTTTGTTGTGTGTTTAGGGGGGTTGTGTCGTTTCTGTTTGGGGTGTGTTTGGGGGTTTGTGTTTGTTTCTGTGTGGGGTGTGTTTGGGAGGTTGTGTGGGTTCTGTGTGGGGCCTGTTTTGACGGGTTGTCTGGGTTCTATTTGGGGTGTCTTTGGGTTGGTTTGGGGGTTTATTTTGGAGGATTCTGTGGGTTCTGTTTGGGGTGTGTTTATGGAGTGTTTTGAGGGGCTATGTGGGTTCTTTTTTGGGTGTGTATGGGGTTTGAATGGGGTGTGTTTGGGGGTATATTTTGAGTGATTGGGGGGTGTATTTGGGGTGTATTTTGGGTGTGTTTGAGGTGTGTTTGGTATGTGTTTGGGGTGTGTTTGGGGTGTTTTGGGGATGTATTTGAGGAGTACTTGGGGTGTAGACTATACATCCCAGATACACTCCATACACATCCCAAACACAACACAGATACACTCCATACATACACCTAATACACCCAAAAAAGCAGCCCCATACCCCCCGCCCCCCCGGGTCTGACACTCAGAGATAAATTTCGGAAGCGAAACCTGGGTCGCTTTATCCGTAGACTTTTCCCCTGAACCGTGGCTGTATGTCCGTAAACTTTTACCACAAACACTATAGACACGCCTTCACGTGGTGGCACCGATGAGAGAGAGAGAGAGAGAGAGAGAGAGAGAGAGAGAGAGAGAGAGAGAGAGAGAGAGAGAGACAGAGAGAGGGGTGGGGTGAGCGTTATTTAGGTGGAGTGGGGGTTTGCACGAGGCGGATGAGGGTGTTGAGTGGGGTTTGTCTAATTGGGGCAGCTCCTGCAGCATCTAAGACTTGACGAGGGGGGGGGGGCGGAGGGTTCAGTGGGTGGGATGTCTGGGTTGGGGTAGATTCTGCCGCTCTAAGTAGTTCAGTTGCAGGGCATATTAGTAGATAATGTAGTAGGGGAGAAGGAGAGAGTTTGCGTTGCAATGGCTGCAGTTTGGGTATAGGACTACATAATAGATAGATAGATAAATAGATAGATAGAAGCAGGAAGTCAGTTGATGAGAAGGTGTTGTGTCTGCGAGAATCGAGCAGTGCTAAACATGCTTACACACTCTTAACACTGAGGAAAGCTGACGACAGCGGCCAGTAAGGAGATGATGCAGTTAGCTGTCAGCAGTCCTCTCGTGAACAAAGATCTGGTAACCATGCACACACATATACACACATACTCACACACAGGCTCCTTAAGCTTTCCATCCATGAGGAACACACGTGACACACCCCTGCTACACCAGATTTTAGGAAAGAGAGTTTAGAAGGAGACAAGCGACCCTAGAGAGAGATCGAGACGGAGATTAGCCTTAGAACAGAGAGAGAGAGAGAGATAGCGAGACAGGGAGGTAGCTACCCGGGACTTATACTCGTTCCGTGTGAGAGACCTGTTTAACATTTCCAAGACAAATAAAAATAGTCCCATACTATTCTTTACCTCTCCTGTCACTACATGACATTTGGTGGGGAAGCCACTACAAGATATAAAAGCCGCTCGACCACAAGTCTAAAATATACTTCTCTACAAGTAACTACAAAGTCTTTATGACATTTGGTAGCAGCGAACGTATACGAACCTCGTCTACGAATCAACATTAAATTCCTACAAAATATCAAGATTGAAAACAAGAATATCTCTCTCAACAAACAACAAAATCAGCACCTGACACTTCTCTCCATTCAGCCCCCTCCGTCTCCCAGATCATCATGCTGATGCAGAGGTTAAGAGATCACTCGACGCCTTGCAAGTAGCTTAACGACAAACCAGCAAATCTGCGGACATCGTCTCCGAATTAAAAGCAAATTTCTACAAAAGCAACCGAGACTACAAGATTAGCTTCAGTTCTACATTGAATCCTACAAAATACAGCCTACAGTGCAAATAGTCTACAAGTCTACGACGAATCAGCGAACTACAGCCATCTACAATCAACTACAATTAACAACTCTACGTCGTCTGTATAATCTTCTACACGCACCTACAAGTAGCGGCAGTCTTCATCCCACAACGAGTAAATCACTAGAGAAAAGGACCGAGAAAACATCGACATAGAAAAAAGAAAACAAACAAACAAACAAACAAACAAACGAAGAGTGAGAGACGACTCACAACTCATAACCACCAGACCTCACCCTCCTCTCTCTGCTACATCCACCCAACCCCCACCTCTTACGCAGGTGTGAAGAGGTCAAGATACGCAGCAAAACACCAAGTCCATATTCACAACTCGTCTTACTCACCCGTCTTCACTCAAGTTACTCATCGCTACTCATTCACTCACCACAGCTACCAGTGTGGGAAGCCGACGTCACCATGTGCTGAGACGACAACACGTTAATCAACCCGTGAAGGACAACGCTATCACCACGTGCAACACCACTCACACCATTCTCACCACGGTAAAAATTAGTGAGTTACATAGTTACTTCATTTATACAATACACAGTGATAGACAATAAGCTTCTGCACAAACATATAAAACGTGTTGTATAGTTACAACTTAAATTCATATACCTACTTCAATTATCTTCATAATTCAATCATTAAATACTTGCACCAACAATAAATATTCTACACAGTATATATTCATTCATTTATTATAACATTTATTTACCACCAACGAGTGTTACCATTTATACCTACATAAAATACGTGTTTCATATATACAACTATACATATTATATCTACAAAGTAATACAGAAAATATACCATCACAGTTACTCAGTGAGCGATTAAAAGAACTGTATTAAACATTTATTAATTAAAACTACCTAGTGGAAACATATTAATTAAGTTACAAGGTAGACTAGAAAAAAAAAAATGGCCAACACAAATGCCGTTAGCAAGAGTGAACATCTTCAACACAATCGTGAAGACAATGATTTCCACACAGTGCTGACACACATATTACTCACGATAGGTACAGGTGAACAACAAGTCAGTGTGTATAGTTAATACTGTATATAGTGTATATATATATATTTTTTATATAAAATAACAAAATATGGGACTATATAATATCATTTTCAATAATATCTGTGCAATATAAACTAAACTTTAACAAAGTATCTCAAGGAAATTAGCCAGTAATTGTGCAACCATGAACAACATGGAAAAAAGCGTACACAAGCGAAGAAAAACAAACTATAGAAAATCAATACATACAAAAAAAAAAAGAAAAAAAAAGAAAGAAAGAAAGAAAGAAAAAGTAAGACAGAAAAAAGAGAAATAGAGTAAGATCACATAACAAACAAATGAAAATAAGTGTAAGTGTTACTACATATGCCAAAATACCACATAAACTACAAACAAAAAGCAAATTGTTGTCTCCACAAACAAGTGGCACGACACATCATCACTATCATCGACCGCAGCATATGTTAGGACTGCAGTTATTACAATTATGTTACTCCATATTATAATTATGTAACTACAAACAATATGTACCAATTTATGTGACAGTTGCATTAACAAGATGTAACTTTTATGTAACTTTAACTACAATTATGTACCTACAAACGATATGTAACAATTATGTAACGACAAAACAGTTGCATTAACAAGATGTAACTTTTATGTAACTTTAACTACAATTATAAGGCCAAGACACTTATGTAATAGTTCCATCCATCCATCCATTGCCAGACGCCATGTATCCCAGACGGGGTGGCCAATGGCTTAGAGTTAATTGTTTTTACAGGGAGGGGCACTAATCCTCCACCAACCCCACTTGACACGTAGGGATGCCAACAGCATCTGGTGTTCCCAAGTGGTCACCCATCCAGGTACTAACCAGACCCAACGTTGCATTAACAAAATGTAACTACAATTATAAGGCCAACACAATTATGCATTACCACAATATTTTGTAACAATTCATAAAATGTTACAATTATGTAGTACCACAATCTTAGTACAATATTATGTCATACAATTATAGCACAATTCTATATTACCAGTATCATCATACAAGTTAGGTGAAATATTAGACATTACTAAAGTGATAACTCAAATATGTAATATATAACCTAGCAGTATTACCACTGCACAATTATATGCGTACGTCTGTTGTACATGCACGTCTTACAAAGTGTTATACACCAACCATTGCATTTATTCAAATATGTATACAACTTGTTTAAAATGTATTATTACTGAATAATCACTATTTACTATAAATATTATACGTATACAATATTATGTATTTCACTTAATTAGCTTATAAGTTCATTATAATGTGTATGTAGTATGTATTAATATGTTATAACTATTAAATGTCGATGGTACGCCATTTTCGCGCGACCGAGCAGATATAGGACTACATAATAGATAGATAGATAAATAGATAGATTGAAGCAGGAAGTCAGTTGATGAGAAGGTGTTGTGTCTGCGAGAATCGAGCAGTGCTAAACATGCTTACACACTCTTAACACTGAGGAAAGCTGACGACAGCGGCCAGTAAGGAGATGATGCAGTTAGCTGTCAGCAGTCCTCTCGTGAACAAAGATCTGGTAACCATGCACACACATATACACACATACTCACACACAGGCTCCTTAAGCTTTCCATCCATGAGGAACACACGTGACACACCCCTGCTACACCAGATTTTAGGAAAGAGAGTTTAGAAGGAGACAAGCGACCCTAGAGAGAGGTCGAGACGGAGATTAGCCTTAGAACAGAGAGAGAGAGAGAGAGATAGCGAGACAGGGAGGTAGCTACCCGGGACTTATACTCGTTCCGTGTGAGAGACCTGTTTAACATTTCCAAGACAAATAAAAATAGTCCCATACTATTCTTTACCTCTCCTGTCACTACATGACATTTGGTGGGGAAGCTACTACAAGATATAAAAGCCGCTCGACCACAAGTCTAAAATATACTTCTCTACAAGTAACTACAAAGTCTTTATGACATTGGTTTTGTTAGTCGATTATACTGGGAAGGGGGCGATGTCCTAGCCGTAACCTACTGACAAGTGAATGAGTGTAGTTGTTTTCTTGTCTGGGATATGCTTGGTTGAGGGCTGACGCTTTGTTTAATATTTTCTTAACGATTTGTGACTGGCTAAGTGTGACTTCGATATCGATGTGGGGGCAGTTTGTGGCTTGTTTGGCGGCGTTGTCTGCTTTTATATTGTCGCAGCGGTCTGGTTTGAGTAGTACTTGTATTGCAGACAGAGAGTCAGTGTGTATAATGATGGCTGGCGATACAGTGGTGTTTTTGGCATCTATTAGGGCTTCAAGGATAGCTACGAGTTCAGTGAGGAGGGTTGATGCTCCGTCTGTGATTCGCCAGGCTGCTGTCTTGTTTCCACAGATGAAGGCGTTCCTGCTTTGGGTGGATTAACAGATCCGTCGGTGTAGTGTGTGATGAAGTTGAGGGGAGTGAGGTGAACGTTGAGTTCTAGGCTGAGTTTACGTATTTCTTTTGTGGGGGTGTTGACTTTGGCGGAGGAGTGTGGAGTTATTAGTTTGAAAGGGGGTGGAGCCCATTGGGGTGGCTGCCGGTATTCTGGGTCGGGAGCAACTGGTTCTTGTTGTATGACGGTGTCAAGGTTGGAAAGTCGGATGGCTTTCACAGTGCACTGGGTCCAATTTTGTTTCAGCAGATCAGGGTGAAGGTTGATGCTGGATGGGACTCGTGTTCGGGGTGGGAAAGGTGTTGCACTGTGAGTTATTTTCGCTATGATTCCTGCAGCTTTAGCTTTTATTCGGTGTTGAATTGCTTCGATCTTGCACTCCATGCGGAGATTGCAGAGGCGTGTCCATCTGGGTGAGTTGGTCATGATAAGGAGTGCCTCGTTTTGGGTGGTTTCGAGTTTTTGGATTAGGGTGGAGTATGCGTCGACGAGTATATGGGCACAATAGTCGATGACGGAGTGAGTAGCTTGGATGTCAAATAGTCAGAAGACATTATATGAGGCCCCTTTGCTCTTGTATGTAAGGGATCTGAGGGCGCTGAGTCTAAGGTTTGTTTTCTCTTTTAGGTAACTGATTTCGGTTCTGAAGGATAGATTGGAGTCGATCCACACTCTGAGATAAAGGTGAGAGTATACATATTTGATCGGGTTGTAGCCGAGATGTAGAGGACGTGTAGAGGGGGGTTGCATGCCTAGTGCTAGTGCTTTGTTTTTTTTGGGTGTTTATACATAGGCCGAGATCTATACATCCTTGGTGGAATTGGGAAAGGGTTCATTGAGCTTTGTTATAGAAGGGGCCTCGGTTCACTATTAGAGCTAGATCGTCGGCATAGCAGAGGACGCGTATGTCTGGGCCGATGTTTGTTTGCAGGAGACTGTCCATGAGGGTGTTTTAGAGAGTTGGGCTGATTATACTGCCCTGTGGAGTGCCGTTGATGTGTCTGTGGAAAGTGGAAGAGTGTCCTTGGAAGGGTACAAGAGCTTCTCGATCTCCGAAGAAGTCCTCGAGCAAGCCAAGGAGGCGACCCCCAGCTCTCTTGCTGGCAAAGGTAGAGAGGATCGCTCAAAGGTTTTTCCGAGATCGAGAAAGATGACTAGGCTCTTCCCGTTGCGTACTTCTGCCATGAATGTGGTGAGGCATTCTGCTGTCCCCCTTCCTCTGGTGTATGCAAACAGATATTGGTGTGGCGTGGGTGTGCCCCATTGCAGACGTTGGTGCACCATCCTTTCCATGGTTTTTCCAAGGCAGCTGAGGAAGGATATAAGTCTGTAGTTACCAAGGTCTTTGGGTTTAGGGATTGGTTGAATGGCAGCCTTTTCCTCTGCAAAGGGAAGTTTGGCTAAAGTCCAGGAGTGATTTAAGAGGTTGAAAATGGCAGTGGTGGCATTCGGTCCAGCGTGGGATAGCATGGAGTAGGTGATTTGGTCAATACCGGGGGCTGTGTCGCTACTGGTTTTGAGTGAATGATGGAATTCTTGGACAATAAAGATTTGGTCTGTTTGGGCAGGGGTGTTTTTAGCGAGGTGTATTCCTGCAGCACACTTGGCGTGTAGGGTGTTGAGGCGGTTTTGTATGTGTCGTGGGGTGCAGAACGGAGAGGTTTGATGGGCGAAAAGTGACGCTATTCTTTCGGCCTCTTCCTGAGGGTTGGGGTGTGTTGGGGGACGGGGTTTTGGGGGTTTTAAGACGGCTCCGAGTGTTTTTCAAATGTGGCCTAGGTTGGTGTTGGCGCTTAAGGATCTGCACCACTTCAGCCATTTGTTTTCTCTGATTTTTTTTTTCTTTTTTTGTTGTATGCTGGACGACTGCCTCAAGATATTGTCTGTTTTTTGGGGGGTGGGGTGGACTTTGTATATTTTTCTGGCATTGTTAGCGCGATGGTTTAGCTCTTTGACTCTGTCCTTATAATACCAGTATTCCTTGAAATGTCGCTTTGTGTGAGAGGTTGTAGGAATTGCAGTTTTGGCGGCAGTGGTGAAGGCTGCTGAGATTTAGTGTTCGTGTTCGTCCAGGTTGTCTGAAGGTTTGAGTTGGGTTATGATTTCTTCCAGTGAGGCTGTGAAGAGTTTCCAGTTGGCTTTTTTTGTGCACCACCTAGGTGGGGGTCCGGGGGGGTCGGGGTAGTGGGGGGAGATTAAGTGTGCAGATGATGGTGAAATGATCTGATGTCAGGGTTGGGTGGGGGTCCCATTCAGTGTGTGGTGCGATTCTTGTGGTTAGAAGCGTGAGGTCGAGTCTGCCACCTTATAAGTGTGTAGTAGTGCCTTGTAAATGTGTGGGAGCACCTTGTAAGTGTGTGGGAGTGTTGGGGTCATTTAGGAGTTGTATGCCAGGAGTGAGGGTTAGGAGTTCTGATATATGTTGTCCTGCGGGGTTGGTGGAGGGTGTGGATCCTAGGCAGGGGTGATGGGCGTTCAAGTCGCCTTTGATTAGCGTAGGTTCATTGGCTGCGAGGGTAAAGAGTTCTGCTAGGTCGAGGGTGGTGCTGGGTTTGCGATAAATGTTGAAGATTTTTAGGGAAGCGTTGGCTAAGGTGATGGATACACCCTGAATTTCGACCTCTTCGCCGAAGTGTGGTGGTTGGGGGATTTTGTTTCCTGAATGTGATTACGTATGAGAATGGCACAGCCTCTGGGGCAGCCCCGGGAGTGAGGAAGGAGAAAGAAGTTAAAGCTCTTTAGCTTGAGGGAATGTTGTTCGGTGTTGAGGGTTTCTTGTAAGAGGAAGATGTCTGTTTTGTCTCTGTGCGCAGCCTCGTGAAGAAGGATGAGTTTGTTTTTGGCACCAAGGATGTTCTATTGTATGATCTTTAGGTTGTGTTGGGGGTGGTGGGTTTGCTCTTTGGTTAGGACGGTGTTGTGGCCCGGTACTAATAAGGGGGGAGGGGTTTGTCCGTATAAACATTGTTTAGTCTTCTATGGATGTTGTGGAGTGTTCGTTGATCGGGAAATGGAAACGAGGGCGTTCTCGTTTGTCTAGGCCTTCTGAAATGCTCCGTGGTTTGAGGCGTTGGGTTTGTGGAGGCGGGAGGGTTAGGCTGGGGTGATGAGGATTGGGTTTGTCTGGTTGTTGTGAGAGGAGATGCTCGTTGCTAGGGTGTGTTCTGGGTCGGGTACGGGGGTCGTTGTTGATTGTATTGGGTTTTGTCGGTTTGGCTGAGGATCGCTCAACTGGGCGAGACTGTTGGAGAAGTGTGTGCCCTCTATCCAGGTGTCTATCATGGTGCTGAGTGCTGGTGTGAAGAGGTGGGGGTTGAGGGGGCAGTGGAGCTGAGCCCCAACACATTTTATGATGGCTGTTCCGAGGTAATGGCAGGAAGATCGTAGGGTTTCTTTGGTTTGTGCTATTTGTTCTAGGTTCGTGACGAGGGTGTGCAGAAGGGATGGTGCTGTTGTTTCTGACTGAGGTGGAGGGGGAGCTGTTTGGGTTGCTGCTTCGTGTGTTATGTGGGCAGGAGACCGAGGCTTGCCAGAGGCTTTGATCATACAGCGGGAGGCTTCCTTCACTTGTGGGTGTCGAATGATGGGGCGTAGGGGGTATTTGAGGGGGTAACGCATTAAGATCACTTCGGGTGTTGAGTTGTGGGTCGATCTTCTGTAGTAGAATGGGTTGGTTTCCTGTCGAGTCGATCGTTGGTAAGAGGTTGAGGGAGTCTTCATCGAGTGGAACCATGACCGTGCTGTTGTTCTTGGCAGGTATGTTTGTGACTTTTAGTTCGGGGTGTTCCTCTTCCAGGGCCAACAATGTCGTAGCTGGTTGGGAAGGGATCCTGTCGTGGAATCTGGAAGCCTGGGAATTTGGATGGGGGTGAGGTTAGGGGTTTCACTGAGACCATGAGCTGTCTTCTGTTGTAGGTGCTGGGTTGCAGTGATGGATGGCTTCTGGCCGAGGAAGTGGCGTTTCCCAAGCGATGTGGTGTATGAGAGGAGGGGAGGGGGTTCACTGTATTATGATGGGGGTTTTCAGTGAAACAGCGGCTGTGTTCTTTTCCGCTCCTTCTTTTCTTGGAGGCCGACTGGAAGACGTCGTCTTTGATTGTTGTGGTGGAAGGGGTGGAGGTGGATACAGTGCTGGCGATTTCGTCTGGCATGAGGGCAGTAGTTGTTCATGAAGCGAAAGAGTTTGAGGAGGCGGTTGTGCTGGTTGTGAGTGTTTCCTCTGTTGTGCTTTTGTTCATTGGCTTCTCCTGATTGTGGGTGGTTTGGTTTGTGGGAGTAGCTTGTGAGATGTCCTTGGGGACATGAAAGTCATTGTCGTTAGGTTCATAGCTTGATGTTGATGGCTGTGGCGGGGGGTTCTCCTTAGTTCCGTTGTTGGGGAGTTGCTTCTTTGTTGCAGCAAGCTGAGGTGTGGGTGGCTGAGGCATTTTTGCTCTGTTGTCTGCACGTTTCTGTCCCGCTGCTTGTTTTATTGCTGATGGGCTTTGTGGATTACCTCTGTGGATGGTCTTTGATCCCGATCTCGAGTCCATTGTGTGAGATAGTAAAGTTGGGTGCCCAGGCCTACCTATGCCAGAGATCCTGGGCGCCGGATTTTTACCTCCCCTGCCCTCTAGAGGACGTCGTGAGAAGGGACCCTGGCGCCTACTCCGGACTGCCCCTTAACAGGGAACTTAACCCTAACAGCAGGGTGCCTTCCTGTTACCCCCTGGCTCCCCAGTCACTCAAGTGACCCCCCTCGTGTCAACCCTAAACGGCCTTTCCTCGGGGTTTAGTTCGTCAGTAGCGGGATAACAGGAACTCCTACAGTAAAGTGGGCAAGGAAAGCAGGGGTAAGGGGGGGATAGGGTGTACTGAGTGTGTGTGTGTGTGTGTGTGTGTGTGTGTGTGTGTCTGATGTTGAGGAGGTGGTGTGGTCAGAGTAAGTGAAACCGGGGTATCAATGTCCGTAGAGTTTGGTGCAAGATGGGTGTGGTCAGAGTAAGTGAAACCGTCGTAGCAATGTCCGTAGAGTTTTATGGAAGACTGTGCTGCATGGAGAGACGTCTTTTCTCGGCAGCTGCTCGACCAGTTCTGTGGGAGGTATATGAGACAGCGGGGGTGAGTGGAGCAAGGCAGTGAAATGGTTGGGGACGGGGCGACATGGAGGCGATTTGTTTGTGGCCACCCCTTACGGGATTAAGGCGTCTGACAATAGATTAATAGTATTCAAAAGGGTATATGATATTTTGGCAGGCTCGTGCAGTGATCCTGGCCACGCTGCTCAGCCAACAGGGAAGGACAGGACAATCGGTAGCACCTGAGATGGAAAGCTTTGGGTTAAGGTGGCGCCACACTTGAACCAAACATGTGACCGACAAGAGGAAATGAAGCTCAGGGGCCCTTCCAACGATCAGACTCGGATATTGCAGGGGTTCTAACCCGGTGCTTTGTGTCGTCTTCTCGGTCACATGTTTCGCGCAAGTTTGACCGCACCCTAAGAGTTGCTTGCTGCTGCAAAATGAATCTAGATGTAATTCTTAGTCCTGTGGTCTCATCAGCTTAAGTACCGTACACTTTTCTTAAGCTTTCTCCATAGCAGTATCCCAGTACCCCTGCTTGTCGTAAGAGGCGACTATAAGGGGCCTTTTTGTCTCTCATTTTTCTCTCCTTAATGTCCTCTTCTTCTCCTCTGTCCTACCTCTGTTCTTGATATTTCCTTGTTTCTCCCGGCCTATTTTTTCCCTCTACTTCTGCATTGCCATATAGCCATATTATGGCTTGGTGCTTACTCTAGATTATTCCTTCCTTCCTTCCGTAGCGATATTTTGTGTTTATTGCTCCTAGATACTGTATTGTGTTGTCTGCAATTAGTATTTTTGTGATGTCAATAAAGACTGCGTGAATAACATACAAGAATGCATTAGCTAACCAGATATTAAAATAAATTGGTAAGTTACAGGTATTAGGGAGTTAGCATGTGTGGTGAGCAGATGTCTGGAGAGTGATTGAAGGGAGGATTGACGGAAAATGAGAGAGAGAGAGAGAGAGAGAGAGAGAGAGAGAGAGAGAGAGAGAGAGAGAGAGAGACAGACAGACAGACAGAGAGACAGACAGACAGACAGACAGACAGACAGACAGAGACAGAGACAGAGAGAGACAGAGGAGTTTGGGGTGTGTTTGTTGGGTTGAGTAGGTTCTGTTTGGGGTGTTTTTTGGGGGTTGTGTGAGTTCAGTTTGGGGTGTGTTTGGGGGGTTATATGGGTTCTGTTTGGGGTGTGTTTTGGGTGGTTGTGTTGGTTCTGTTTGAGGTGTGTTTGGGGGATTGTTTGAGTTCTGTCTGGGGTGTGTTTGGGGGGTTGTGTGGGTTCTGTTTGGGGTGTGTTTGAGTGGGTTGTGTGGGTTCTGTTTGGGGTGTGTTTGGGAGGTTGTATGGGTTCTGCTTGGGGTGTTTTGGGGGTGTGTTTGGGGGGATTGTGTGGGTTCTGTTTCGGATGTGTCTGGGGGGGGTTATGTGGATTCTGCATGGGGTGTGTTTGGGGGTTTGTGTTCTTTCTGTTTGGGGTGTCTTTGGGGAGTTGTGTGGGTCCTGTTTGGTCTGTATTTTTGATGTGTTTGGGGGGTTGTGTGGGTTCTGTTTGGGGTGTGTTCGGGGGTTGTTTGGGTTCTGTTTTGGGTGTGTTTGTGGTGTGTTGGGGGGATTGTGTGGGTTCTGTTTGGGGTGTGTTCGGGGGTTCTTTGGGTTCTGTTTTGGGTGTGTTTGTGGTATGTTGGGGGGGTTGTGTGGGTTCTGTTTGGGGTGTATTTGGGGGCTTGTTTGGGTTCTCTTTGAGGTGTGTTGGGGGGGTTGGGGGTTCTGTTTGGGTTCTCTTTGAGGTGTGTTGGGGGGGTTGGGGGTTCTGTTTGGGGTGTGTTTGGGGGTTGTGTGGGTCCTGTTTGGTGTGTGTTTAAGGGGCTTTGTGGGTTCTGTTTGTAGGGTTGTGCGAGTTCTGTTTGGGGTGTGTTTGGGGGGTTGTGGGTTGTGTTTGGGGTGTGTATGGGGTGTGTTTGGGATATATTTTGAGTGTTTGGGGGCTGTTTTTTGGGAGTATTTTTCGTGTGTTTGAGGTGTGTTTAGAATGTGTTTGGGGTGTGTCTGGGGTGTTTTGGGGATGTATTTAAGGTGTACTTGGGGAGAATGCTACACATCCCAGATGCACTTCATACTCACCCCAACCACACATCCCAAACACAATCCCCCCCCCCAAAAAAAAAAAAAACAAACATACGCCTCCCCTACCTCCGAGTCGGACAGCCCTCAGAATACAATTTCGGAAGCGAAACTTGGATCGCTCTATCCGTCGACTTTTCCCCTGAACCGTGGCTGGTATGTCCGTAGACTTCAGCACCCCTTCCCGTATTGGGACTAATGAGAGAGAGAGAGAGAGGGGGGGAGGTGAAACCCACTAATATCTCAAGTCAGCTGATGCAACACACACAGTTCTCATGATTCTCTCTCTCTCTCTCTCTCTCTCAAAAACAAAAATGCAGGATAAGACGCCAGTGAAAAGGAGATTAGCACTAGAATATGGCGCTAATCAAGAAGAAGTGCCATGGAAACGCTGTAGAGTTGTAGTATTGTCTTTCTGTCATTCTGCTACCCTACCCTATCCTGCCCTGCCCTACCCTACTCTACCCGACCCTACCCTACCCTACCCTGCCCTGCCCTACCCTACCCTACCCTACCCTACCCTACCCTACCCTACCCTGCCCTGCCATGCCCTGCCCTGTCCTACCCTACCCTACCCTACCCTACCCTGGCCTGCCTTTCCCTACCCTACCCTACCCTGGCCCGCCTTACCCTACTCTACCCTACAGTACCCTACCATACTCCATCTACCTTCGTATCTACTTACTTACCAGCCTACCTACCTATTTACCTACTTACCTACCTTCCTACCTATTTACCTACTTACTGACCTATCTACATACTTAACTTTATTCTTGCCTACCTACCGACCTGCTTACCTACCTACCAACCTACTTACCTATCTACCAACCTGCTTACCTACCCACATATTTCTCTGTTTACCTACCTACCAATCTACCTACCTACCGACCTACCTATCTAAATACCTACATACTTTGCCTACCTCCTGATCTACCTACTTACCTACCTACTTACGTTTATTCTTGCTTACCTACTTGCCCACGTTCTTCAGTTAGCTGTAACTGCCCAGCCTCAATACTGATCCACACACACACACACACACACACACACACAGTCAGCGACCTTCCTCTCTCTCTCTCTCTCTCTCTCCCTGAATGGGTGACTATTCAAACACACACACACACACACACACACACACACACACACACATAGTCAACGGCCTCTCTCTCTCTCTCTCTCTCTCTCTCTCTCTCTGGATGGATGACTATTCAGAAACGTACACACACAGACACAAACACACACACACAGTCAACGGCCATCTTCTCTCACTCTCTCTCTCCCTGGATGGATGACTATTCAAAAACGTACACACGCGCACACACACACACACACACACACACACACACACACACACACACACACACACACACACACACACACACACACACACACACACACACACACACACACACACACACACACACACACACACACACACACACACACACACACACACACACACACACACACACACACACAGTCAACGGCCTTCCTCTCTCTCTCTCTCTCTCTCTCTCTCTCTCTCTAACGTACCGTATTGTATGAAAACGTAGAGCTTTAAGATAACGTGTATACACCTTGTTACGGAACAGAGAGAGATGATGAACACTTCAAGTGAGAATACTAAAATCACTACTGTCCCACAAAGTTCCAGGTTCAAAACAAAAGAGTTAGGTAAAATTACAAGTTAAAGTTTAATGCTCAAACTAACAACTAAACATTCAGGACTCATAAGGATAATGTAATGGCAAAACAGGTTACATATATGGTTAACTGCAATAGCCTCTATTAACATGAATTTAGCAAGAGCAAATTTATCTAAGTCAGCCCTGATAAATGAGAAAACCAGATAATGCTCAGTTAAAGCAAGATATATTATTACAGATACAATATATTATTAATAATGGCCGACATTAAAAACTCTACATGAATTACAAAAAACTTTACAAGGCCTATGAATTAACGCCTTAGGCCATACAGTACAAGTTAATGGTAACAACACTTATACTCAAATTATACAGCAGCTAGATGGCTGGAGACTTCCTGAGCACTCACAAAAATAATAATACACTATACAGGGGAGGACAGAGATGTGAACAAAATGAGGAGTAGATCTAAGTGGCAACTAATGCAGAGACTGAGCTCATTATATAAAGGTAGACAGAGCTTGATACAACTTGTAAGAAGGACGCGCAAATGAAGCCATAGGGGACAAAGAGTTGACAATCCTGCTCTGAACAACAGAAAGAACGACTTACTCTACTATAAGGGGGAGAAGGGGGGAGTGAGGTAGAAAACGCAAGCCTGGTCACTATGGAAGCCACGAGGCGAATCGTGATCAAACATGCAGCATACTGTACGTTAGAATTATACAAAGGATGATGAAATCATAGGCTGTGTAACACCTCCCCACAAAGAAAAAGAAATTTACAAAGGAAATTTCTTATTACTCTACAACAATCTGTCTAAAGTCTAGATAAGCAATCTGCAATAACATTTTCTTTCCCCTTGACATGTTGTATGTCTAATGAATACTCCTGAAGAAGTAGACTCCATCTTGTCAATCTCTGATTTTTATCTTTAAACTTACTAAGGAATTTCAGTGGGTTATGATCGGTATAAATGACTATGGGGTCAAAACCAGAACACAAATAAAATGTTAAATGCTGTAAACCCAAAATCAAGGCCAAAAGCTCCTTTTCAATAGTTGAGTAGTTCTTTTGAGGTGGAGTGAACTTCTTACTGTAATAAGATACAGGGTGTTCAATATCCTGATCATCCTCTTGCAGCAAAACAGCCCCAGCTCCTGTATCACTTGCGTCAACAGCCATCTTAAAAGGCTTAGCAAAATTTGGAGTAGCGAGCACTGGCTGACTTAATGGGATAGCTTTAAGTTTACTGAAAGAGGATTCACAGTTATCGGTCCAGACAAATTTAACTCCCTTTTTCAGTAGATCTGTAAGTGGTGATACAAGAATTGAAAAGTTAAGAACAAATCTCCTGTAATAACCTACCATTCCCAAAAATCTTTGTAGCTCTTTCCTACTTTTAGGTCTGGGAAGATCACTTATAACCTGAACCTTAGCTTCTAGTGGTGCAACGTGTCCATCACCAATTACGTACCCAAGGTACTGAACTTTAGCTTGACCAAACTCACACTTTGATAAATTAGCTACAAGATTAGCCTGAACCAAACGCTCAAGAAATTTACTGACATGGCATAGGTGATCTTTCCAGTTGCCACTGAAGATTAATACATCATCAATATAAACAACACACTCTGCCAAACCCTCTGTTACAACATTCATGAGCTTCTGAAAAGTGGCTGGTGCATTCTTCATACCATATGGCATTACAGAACATGCAAAAGTCTTTCCTAGTGTTACAAAACATGAGATCTCCCTAGCACGTTCAGTCATAGGTACTTGCCAGTAACCCTTTAACAAATCAAACTTACTTATGTACCTAGTCTTTCCGATCTTGTCTATGCAATCTTCCACTTGAGGGAGAGGGTAAGTGTCTGTTTTGGTTATCTGATTAACACGTCTGTAGTCGATGCAAAGCAGCTGTGACCCACCTGCCTTAGGGACTAGAGTGACAGGAGAACTCCACTCGCTCTGACAGGGCTCAATCATCTTGTGGTCCAACAGGTAGTCAAGCTCCTTCTGGATGTGAAGAACTTTCACTGGGTTCACACAGTAAGGAGGCAGTTTAATTGGCTTTGCGTCTCCAACATCGACATCATGCATCACCACAGTGGTTCTTCCTGGCGTGGCACGGAACACTCGCGGGTACTCCTGCAGTAATGCCGAAAACTCCTGCCTTTCCTCGGGAGCTAGATGAGAAAGCTTAATCTGGAGATCATTCATGATATCAGGATTCTTCCCCAAACTATCACTCAGGCTCATACTGCATGGGAGAACTTCACTTGTAGACTCGGGTGGAACAGCTGCAGTGCAGACTGGGTTATTTTCGCCCCGCCTGTGATATAACTTTAGCATATTGATGTGACAAAGTTGCTTGTTCTTTCTACTGGTGTGGCTATGACATAGTTGACATCACTGAGTTTCTTCTCCACGAAATAAGGACCACTAAACTTGGCTTGAAGAGGTTGCCCATGCACCGGTAGCAGAATCAAAACCTGATCTCCTGGCTGAAAGTGGCGTAACCTGGACTTCTTATCATACCAAGTCTTCATCTTCTCCTGAGCAGCTCCTAAATTCTCTCTTGCCAGTTGTAAAGCAGTGGACAGCCGTTCTTTGAACTTCATCACATACTCCAGCAGGTTGACGTCATCTTCCTCCGACAGCCAGCATTCCTTGAGTAGCTTAAGGGGTCCTCTTACTTCATGGCCAAACAGTAGTTCAAAGGGTGAGAAGCCCAGTGATTCATTTGGAGATTCTCTTGCGGCAAATACAACGACTGGAAGACCTTTATCCCAGTCTTTCTGATGTTCCAAACAGTATTTCTTGAGCATCGATTTGAGTGTTTGATGATATCTCTCCAACGCTCCTTGGGTCTGGGGATGGTAAGCTGAAGACGTGATCTGGGTGATGCCCAACTCTTTCAGAGACTGCTTGATAACATTTGACATGAAATTACTTCCCCGGTCTGACTGTACCTCCTTGGGCAGACCAAACTTTGTGAAGAACCGCAGCATTTCCTTAACCACGTTCTTTGCTGAGATATTTCTAAGTGGAATGGCTTCAGGATAACGAGTAGCCATATCAATCAGGGTCAACACATAAGAAAATACTGAAGAAGTCTTAGGAAGAGGGCCCACAATATCCACAAACACACGGGTGAAAGGCACCTCAAAAGGAGGAATGGGAACTAGAGGTGCAACCTTTTCGGTCTGATTACACTTCCCCATAACCTGACAGGTGTGACAAGACTTACAATACAAGGAAACATCTCTGAAGATACCTGGCCAGTAGAAGTGTTTCAAAATGCGTGCCACAGTCTTCCTCACTCCAAGGTGTCCTGCCAAACTGGAATCATGAGCCACTCTAATGATATCCTGCCTACAAACACGAGGGATGACAACTTGATGTACAACCTCCCATTCACAGTCGGCTGATGCTCTTGGGGGTCTCCACTTCCTCATAAGTACTCCTGACTTTATATAATAACAAGTAGAAGCACCAGCTGACTCTTCCTCACTGCAAGCAGAGTTAGCTAGACCTTTGAACTCAGGGTCAGCAACCTGCAACTCAACCAACTCTTGACGAGACAAATTATCAACACTACGGGGTACTGCCTCATCTGTTGAGTGGTCCAAATTAGCAAGAAAAGTGTCAGCTAGGATAACATCATCATCATCATTAACCCCTAAGTCACCAGTAACCTTAGACTTAGCCCTAGTGACAGCACATGCAAAGAACACATCAGGGACATCACAATCCTGGGTCGCAGTCACTGGTTCACTAGATAACTGAGGAGCTGGACACACTTGACTTCCACCAATAACATTTCCAAGTAAGAAAGTTACACCTGACATTGGGAGTGTCTCAATCAACCCAACCATAACGGAACCATTAACAAAACCAGACTCTAAATTCACTCTGCACAGAGGGACAGAGAAGTAATTATTCCCTACACCTTGTAAGATTACAGTTTCATCAGAGGAATTAACATTAGAGCCTAGAACACTGGTCAACATAAGGGATTGGCAAGCACCTGCATCACGATATATTTTAACTGATTTCCTGTCATTATTGTCCAGAGGACTGACAAGACCATCAGACGGGAAATTAGCACCTGAACTCTTGAGAGTGTCACCCACGTTACTGCTCAAAAGAGGAGCTTCATCATGAGAATTTAATTTACCCCTCAAAGCAGGTTCAGTTAACTCAGTTAAAGAATTCTGGGAACTCTCAAGGGTGGACACTAGACCAATTGACTGAATATCTAAAGACTCCTTTTTGTTCACATCACGCTGTCTCCTGAAATATTTCTCCGTAGTATGACCAAGCTTACTACAATAAGTATATTTACTTTTCTGAAACCTAGAGGTGAAGCTGGTATTTACTTCCTGAGAAACATCATCTTTATTCTCTTTCCTGTTACCTGTACTCTGAGTAGAGGCAACGTACTTACTCTCAGCTTTCCTTTTTTCTTTAGAATATCTCTTGTGAGTGAGAACATATTCATCAGCTAAAACTGCAGCATCAGACAAATTATCTATTCTTTTCTCATCAAGATATAGGCTTACATCATTATTAATACACCTTTTGAAGTCCTCCAGCAAAATCATCTGCTTAAATATGTCAAAATCAGAATCCACATTCTCAGGTTTTAACCACTGCTCTAACAGATCTTCTTTGATTTTTGCATACTCAACATGGGATTGCTTATCTTGCTTATAAGTTGTCCTAAATTTTACTCTATAGGCTTCAGGAACAAGCTCATAGGCCTTAAGAATCAAGCTCTTAACTACATCATAATTATCAGATTGATCCTGAGGCAAAGATGCATAAGTTACTTGAGCTTTACCGGTGAGAACACTCTGCAGGAGTACTGGCCAATACTTTTTGGGCCAATTAAAACCTGTAGCTACCCTGAACAACTGAAAATACTTTGTTAAATCAGATTCATTAAAAGGAGGGACAAGTTTAACATTTCTAGCCACATCAAAATCATCAGAGCTAGATGATCCAGTTCCACTTTGTTTCATGCGATACTCATGGTCTGCCTGAATCCTAGCAATTTCAATTTGTGCCTGTGCCTCCTGAATACGAGCCTAAGACTCAGCCTCCTCAGCACGAGCCTCCTGCAGGGCTAGCTGTAACTTAGCTATTTCAATCTGCGTTTGCTCATCTGGAGGAGTTACATTAAGCAAGCTTTTATTAATCATGTCAACGATTTGATCTTTAGACTGATGAGAGCAAACAGCAATTCCCAATTGTTGAGCAACAGGCTTAAGTTCATTCTTTGTTCTGTTTTCTACATCACACACTGTTTGCACATTTGACCAAAAATCTTTGGCTTCATCAAGAGTAGTAATAGTAGACATCATGAATAAATCACAGTCACAAAATATCAAGCAATATCCTTTTGATAATATCCCGAATACCCTGATAAGAGGTCGCCAAATTTATGTTACGGAACAGAGAGAGATAATGAACACTTCAAGTGAGAATACTAAAATCACTACTGTCCCGCAAAGTTCCAGGTTCAAAACAAAAGAGGTAGAATTACAAGTTAAAGTTTAATGCTCAAACTAACAACTAAACATTCAGGACTCATAAGGATAATGTAATGGCAAAACAGGTTACATATATGGTTAACTGCAATAGCCTCTATTAATATGAAGTTAGCAAGAGCAAATTTATCTAAGTCAGCCCTGATAAATGAGAAAACCGGATAATGCTCAGTTAAAGCAATATATTTTATTACAGATATAAAAATATTATTAATAATGGCTGACATTAAAAACTCTACATGAATCACAAAAAATCTTACCAGGCCTACGAATTAACGCCTTAGTTCATACAGTACAAGAAAAATGGTAGCAACACTTATACTCAAATTATACAGCAGCTAGATGGCTGGAGACTTCCTGAGCACTCACAAAAATAATAATACACTATACAGGGGAGGACAGAGATGTGAACAAAATGAGGAGTAGATCTAAGTGGCAACTAATGCAGAGACTGAGCTCATTATATAGAGGTAGACAGAGCTTGATACAACTTGTAAGAAGGACGCGCAAATGAAGCCATAGGGGACAAAGAGTTGACAATCCTGCTCTGAACAACAGAAAGAACGACTTACTCTACTATAAGGGGGAGAAGGGGGGAGTGAGGTAGAACACACAAGCCTGGTCACTATGGAAGCCACGAGGCGAATCGTGATCAAACATGCAGCATACTGTACGTTAGAATTATAGAAAGGATGATGAAGTCATAGGCTGTGTAACAACCTACATACGTACATACATACATACACACACACACTACATACACACACGCACACACTTCATACACACACACACACACACACTTCATACACACGCACACACTTCCTACACATACACACACTACATAGACACACACATGCACTTCATATATAAATGCACACATCACACACACACACATGCACTTCATATATAAATGCACACATCACACACACACACACACACACACACACACACACACACACACACACACATACACAAACACACATACATACATACACGCACACACACACACACACACACACATACAAACACACACACACACACACACACACACACACACACACACACACACACACACACACACACACACACACACACACACACACACACACACACACACACACACACACACACACATACACGCACACACACATGTACATACATATATCACAAATGTGCACACACTACATACATATATGCATTCATACACGCACACACATCACGAAGCATACGCGTACAGAACATACACACGCATAGACGCCAACACATATACGTCAAACACACGCACATACACACCTACACATGTACGTCACATACACACACGCACACACGTCATGCTGATAAGAGAGTTTATACTTACACACCTTCATTTCTGCAACATTCGTGGCCTTTCCTCTAAATTTCGCTCTGTTGAGTACCACCTCTCCTTCTCTAAACCTCACCTTCTTTTTCTAACTGAGACTCAGCTCTCTGAGGCAACTGACAGCAGACCCTTTTCTGTATCCTCCTACTTTCTCTATACTCATTTCAAAGCCAAAGGTGGCTGTTGTGTATATATATGCAACAACTTATCTTGCTCCTGTGTTCCTGAACTTGATTCTTCCGAATTCTCTACACTCTGGCTTCGGCTTTCCTGTCATTCTCTGACTAAATATATCTGTGCTGATTACTTATCTCCTAATTCTACTGACCATCAAAAATTCTTTGACTATCTTACTTCTACGATGGAACACATTCTATCCATTTCTCCTTTCTCTGAAATCTCCATTCTAGGAGATTTCAATGTTCACCACCACCTTTGGCTCTCATCTCCTTTCACTGATCCACCTGGTGAACAAGCCTACACCTTTTCTATCCTTAATGACCTAGAGCAGCTTGTACAGCACCCTACCCGTATCCCTGATCGCCTTGGAGAGAGTTCCAACATACTTGACCTCTTCCTTACAACTAATCCTTCTGCTTACACTGTTAATCTTTTCTCTCCGTTGGGCTCCTCCGATCATAACCTTATCACCTTAACCTGTCTTATAGCTCCAGTATGGCCTGCGGACCCTCCAAAGAAACGTCGTCTGTGGCACTTTGGAGCTGCAGACTGGGAGGCCCTCAGGCAGTACTTCTTTGATTTTCCCTGGAATGATTATTGCTTCCATGGCCGGGAGCCATCTGGATGTGCCTTGCGCATTACAGAGGTTATTCTTTCGGGCATGGAAGCATACATTCCTTTCTCATATCCTTTGACTATTGCACAAAAGCCTTGGTTTAATCACGCTTGTTCTAATGCTGTCCGCAACAAGGAGAGGGCCTATAAAAGGTACTGGAGCCAACCCACCCCTGAATCACATCTTTTATACGTTTCTGCCCGGAATCGTGCTAAGTCTGTTCTTCGCTCTGCTAAAAATAATTTCATCCGTACTAAGAGCTCTCAACTCTCTAACTCGAATTCTTCCCGCTCCTTCTGGCACCTTGCCAAAAACCTTTCTAACAACTTTACCTCATCATCCTTCCCTCCTCTTTTTTACTCTGATGGCTCTTTAGCTATTTCTTCTACTGATAAAGCAGATCTCTTCACTCAGACTTTCTCCTCCAATTCCACCTTAGACGATTCCGGTGCTGTTCCTCCATCACTTCCCCCCTCTGACTTCTTCATGGCTGACATTAAAATTTCTTCAGCTGATGTATTTTCTGCTGTCACAGGCCTCAGTACTAATAAGGCATATGGGCCTGATGGAGTCCCTCCTGTTGTTCTCAAGAACTGTGCTTCTGTGCTTACACCCTGCCTAGGCAAACTCTTTCGTCTTTGTCTGTCAACTTGTACTTTTCCTTCTTGCTGGAAGTTTGCTCTCATTCAGCCAGTCCCAAAGAAGGGTGACCATTCCCAACCCTCTAACTATCGTCCAATTGCTTTAACATCCTGTATCTCAAAAGTTTTCGAGTCTGTTCTTAACAGAAAAATTTTAAAGCATCTTTCCTATCACAACCTTCTTTCTGATCGTCAGTATGGGTTCCGTCAGGGACGCTCCACCGGCGATCTTCTCACCTACCTTTCAGACTCCTGGTCATCCTCCTTTCGGGACTTTGGCGAAAGCTTTGCCATTGCACTTGACATCTCTAAGGCTTTCGATCGAGTCTGGCATAAATCTTTAATTTCCAAACTGCCCTCTTACGGTTTCTATCCTTCTATCTGTGCCTTCATCTCTAGCTTCCTTTCTGGTTGTTCTATAGCAACTGTTGTAGACGGCCATCGTTCTTCTCCTAGATCAATTAACAGTGGTGTTCCTCAGGGCTCTGTCCTATCACCAACTCTCTTCCTTTTATTCATCAATGACCTTCTAAGCTGTACATCTAACCCTATCCACTCATACGCTGATGACTCCACCCTTCACCTTTCCATTCGATTCCCGCAACGTCCATCTCAGCACTTACTTCAACAAACAAGGGATGAGGCTATGGCACACCTAATGTCTGACTTGGCTCATATCTCTAACTGGGGTAAAAATAATCTTGTTGTTTTTATTGCATCAAAGACTCAGTTTTTGCACCTATCAACCCGACAAAATCTTCCACAGGTATACCCACTAATGTTTGATAATATTCAGCTTAATCCTGAATCATCCTTGAACATGCTTGGGGTTTCATTTACTCAGGACTTGTCTTGGAAAGATCATATTACATCTCTTGTAAAATTTGCTTCCAAGAGATTGGGTGTGCTAAGCCGACTCCGTTCCTTCTTTACCCCTGCACAATTGTTGACTCTATACAGGGGTTTTATCCGCCCCTGTGTAGAGTACAACTCTCATGTGTGGGGAGGCTCCCCACATACAGCTCTTCTCAATAGGGTGGAGTCAAAGGCTTTTCACCTCATTAACTCACCTCCTCTTACTGACTCCCTTCAACCTTTGTCTCTTCGCCGCACTGTTGCATCTTTATCTCTTTTCTATCGCTACTTCAATGGTCACTGCTCCTCTGAACTGTCTGCATGCATTCCTCCACCCCTACGACGGGCACGTAGCACCCGTCTAGCAGCAAACTCTCATCCCTTTTCTGTCCAGCTCTCTAATGCAAGAGTTAACCGTTACTCCCAGTCTTTCATTTATGCAACAGGTCAACTCTGGAACTGTCTCCCTCTGTCTGTATTTCCTACTTCCTATGATCTCCAGTTTTTCAAACGCAGTGTGTCCAGGCATCTGGAAATGATCGGATCTTGAATTTGGCTCTCTCTTATATTTTGTTTTTCTCTTAGAAGGAATAGTTTTGCAGGCTCGTTGCCTTTGGTTCCTTCTTCCTCACACACACACACACACACACACACACACATATATATATATATATATATATATATATATATATATATATGTATATATATATATATATATATATATATATATATATATATATATATATATATATATATATATATATATATATATATATATATATATATATATATATATATATATATATATATATATAAACGTGAAATATACTCACATCACTACACTCACTCACACGCCACACAGATTGGATTACACACACACACACACACACACACACACACACACACACACACACACACACACACACACACACACACACACACACACTAGTATTCTAAGGTAAGACTTGTTGGTGGGGAAGGGAGTGTGTGTGTGTGTGTAACACACTCCAACCAAGGCAAGACTATGAATATTGTCCACTATACTCTTTTTACTCTAACTTGGCTTAAAACTCCCCTATTTCTGTCCTGAATGCTGAGTAGTAGCAATAGATGAACACTGGACGATGATGTGCTGAGGCAAGGTTGTAGAGCCATAGCATTGTACTTTCTGCCATTGTACTACGTGGAATCAGCTGCAAAAGAACTAAAATCTTGGCAAAGTGAAAGTGAAAAGAATGTATCTCCCGCAGTTTATTTATAATGTTTTTTTTACCAACATTTATATCAACAGTTACTTTTTTTTCCTTCATAACATGTAAGAACGACGTCGAACCAAGTTATTGAAAAGATCCAGGAATGTAAGAATTCTCTGTGGTAAGAAATTAAGGAGAAAAGTGTTGAGGGTGTTGGCGGAGCATTGCGGTGAAATGTGCAGGCACACGCATGACTGTACACACACACACACACACACACACACACACACACACACACACAATACTCTCTAATGGAACTTGATGGTGGGAAAATGTGTATGTAACTGGTGGTGTGAGAGGTTGCCATGGTAACACACAGGCACCTCCCACTAGTCAACTAAAGACATCCTTAGCGATATATTTTTGGACAAGGCTGATTAACATCCTTCTGTACGTTTTTTATGCAGATTATGGTAAAGCCTGAAGTATTTATACAGCACAGTAGGAGAGCAAGGTGTAATAAGCAAAATAAATCGCCAAGGGACAGGTGCTAGGGAGTTGTAGAATGAGTTTATATCTGTAATTTTTATCAGAGCGTTCCATTAAGCTGTATGTATAGCTTATCAGACTTAACATGGCAGAGATCTTCATTCTGATGCTTATTTCCCAAAGCTGATTACTGGCAGAAGAAAATACCATAGCTCTTCATCCCTCGCACAGCAACTTTTTCGTGACTAGCATCATATTGTATTGTTGGACTTTTGTTACAGCTCAACATTCAAGATGGAGAGATGGCAATTTTGGGCCAAGTTAAAGTGAAATTCTGTATCCATTCCATATCACCTTTTCGTGACTCTACCGGTCTTCCTCTAACACGGGCAGGTTTTCCATCCCTGTGTAGGTCATTTTACTCATTTCACGTAGTCCAGTGCCAGGAAATGGCAATGGTATAGCTCTACATCCTTTACATAGCGCTTCTTCGTGACTAGCATCATGTTTTGGTGTTCATCTACTGTTACAACTCAGCATTCAAGATGAAAAGATGGTAATTATAGGTCCATATAGGGAAAAGAGAGTATTGTTCTATATTCTAGTGTTAATGTATCCTTACAGCTCAGCATTTAATGTGAAAAAATGGCAATATTAGACAAAGTGAAAGTGAAGAGAGTATGGTAAATATCTAAGAATAATTTCTGACTTTATTTGCTACTGCCCCCGATGGTTCCTCTACGACGGTTTTCTCTTATGCACCCAGGCCCTTATGACCCAATCCAAGGTAAATAAAATCGTCTGGAGCTTAATTTAAAAAAGTAAGCTACAGGAGTTGTCACGATCATTGGAGGGTTAATATTTACAGCATGAACGCTCTCAGACACTTATAAATAGCTCACAGGTGCATAATAGCCTCTTGTATTAGCTAGGATAAAATACTAGAGTTACCCTGAAGATGAGAGGGCCTCCGTGCCCTCTAGTGGTTGTAAAAGAAGTTGGGTAAAGTTTCACACGAGTTTCTGGGCTGAACAAGCATGGCATTCCATTTTTCAGTCAGTTGCCGTCGGACGATAAGAGGGTGAAGGCTGCGTCGGCTCAGTCTCCTGATGTAAGTGTTAAATTTTACTGTTTTAGGGTTAAATTTCGCTGTTTTTGCTATTAACATGATTTAGATAGGACACAGAGGTATCTTGCTACCAACCAGGAAGTGTCATAGGTCAAACAGATCCAAAAGATGAGGGCAATAGACGTCGTTTTGCTGGTTAGGGGATGTGTAGACTTCTTCTCTTGCTGTAAGTGTTGGGTTTTGCTGTTTTTGCCATTATGGTGACTAAATTACGACACGGGGATATCTTACGGTCAGCCAGGAAGCGTTGTAGGCCAAAGAAATTGTAGAAAACAAGGGAAATGGCTGTAATGTTAAAAGTCGTGTATTCGTCACCTAGAGCTATAGTCCAAATTGTCTAGTTATCTGCAGCCAGACGCCTTAAACCCGTAAGGGGTGGCCACAAACAAATCGTCTCCATGTCGCCCTGTACCCTGCCATTTCGCTGGCCTTCCCCCATCGTACACCCCTTTTCTCGTATACCTCTCTACTCCATCCTCCATCACATCCACTTAACTATGCTCATTTTACTCTAACTTGGCCTAAAATTGCAATCTCTTCATCTCGAATTCTGAGTTGTAACAATAGAATATTATGCTAGTCACGAACAAGTGCTGTTTCAGAGACACAACTGAGACGCGTGATATAAGCTGCAAATGGACGAAAATTTGGGCCAAGTTAAGGTGAAAGGAGTAGAGTACAGAATCCTCCTAGATAACATAAAAGTTTCCGGATTAAAAAGAACTAGAAATCATCATCATCATCATCATCATCATCAATCATCAATCATCAATCATCATCATCATCATCATCATCATCACCATCAATCATCATCATCAATCATCATCGATCTATTGCTACTATCTACTGCCAGACGCCTCAGTCATCATCATCATCATCATCATCTATCTACTGCTACTATCTACTGCCAGACGCCTCAATCATCATCATCATCATCATCATCATCAAATTTTTTCATGCCTTCACTCTTAAAAACATGCATACAGTTTGAGTTACACACTGGTATTCGCACACAGTAAATACGCACACAGAGCACGCACACAAGTATGCACACACTGAGAACGCACACTAACACGCACACATTGAATATGCACACACTGAATATGCACACACTGAATACGAGCGCACTGAACACGCACGCAATAAACACGCACGCAATAAACACGCACACAATAAACACACACACAATAAACACACACACACACACACACACACACACACACACACACACACACACACACACACACACACACACACACACACACACACACACACACACACACACACACACACACACACACACACACACGCACACGCACACACGCACACGCACACACGCACACACGCACACGCACACACGCACACGCACACACGCACACACACACACACACACACACACACACACACACGCACACACACACACACACACACTGAACACGTACACACCGAACACGCACAATTTGACTAAGTACACATTGAACAAACACAATTTAACTACGTACTCAGCACGTACACACTGATGCACGCACACACCGATGCACGCACACGCTGCCGCATGTACGCACAAAACACGCGCACACGGAGCAGGCACACACTAATGCACGCACGTATTCATTTACGCAAACACTGATACAAGCACTGATCAGAGCACGCACACACACTAATATACTCACACACTGATACACACAGGCACTGATACACACAGGCACTGATACACACACACTGATACACACAGACACTGATACACGCACACTCAGATACGAGCACAGATACACGCACACAATGATGCACACACACACACACACAGGTTCACGCACATACTGATACACACACACATACACACACACACACACACACACACACATACACACACACACACACACACACACACACACACACACACACACACAGCCACTAAACAGATGGTGGGTAATATTTAGCTGACGTGTCGGAGTGTGGAGATAGACAGATATGAGAGAGAGAGAGAGAGAGAGAGAGAGAGAGAGAGAGAGAGAGAGAGAGAGAGAGAGAGAGAGAGAGAGAGAGAGAGAGAGACGAGGGGGGGGAGAGGCATGAGGTAAGATAGAGAGAGGGGGGGGTTAGGGGCATGAGGTAAGTCAGGCAGGGAGGAGGAGGGTAGACTGTTGTTGTTCGTGTTCCTCCTCCAAATTCCCTTATTCGTCAACGCGATATGATGGCCGGGGATACTGTAGAGATGGAAGGCAAAAGTGGCAGGAGATGAATTATATAAAATGGTGATCCCTGAACCTTACCTGTATCGAATCGTTCGTATCGTATATTTTTTAAAGGATCTAACATGCTTGCATGCTTCGTCGGCCTTGGTCACATAATGGCGGCTCTCCACACTGCACAATCTTTTGCAGCCTCCCTATTCACTCCCTTATCCCTGAAGTCACATACTATGACCTCGTCCCAGGTCTTTTCCTGTCTGCCTCTCGCAGCCCAACTTCCGACGTTCACACCTCTCTCTCCTCACCCAGTTGTCATCCTCCATCCTCTCCACATGTCCTAACCATCTCAATCTATCACTCCTCATCACAACAATGCACTTTTGTCCCATCCCTCCTCTTAATTCGTCAATAGTAAACCTAGCCTCCCCCCCAGACCCAGGCCTAGCATTTAAGTAAGAACTACACGTCCATCTAATCATTGTTATTTCTGTACGAAATGTGTTGACTACGTAAACCTTGGTTAGGTAAAGATTCGTTTATTCCCCTGAAGAAGAGTGACATCATTCTTATTGTTATCAAGCCATTTTATTCAGCTTACGAGCAGCCTCTCGTACTAAAGACTTTATTAGTACTGCATCTGACTCCTTCAGTTTGAAAAGTTTACCCTAAGCTGAATAAAATCATCAGGCTGTTGCAAGAATAAAATGAACGACGTTTCCTGGCTGAATGGGTTAACACTAACATGATCATTTGCCCCGACATTATCCGATTTATTCACCTTCTCGATAACTGACTGAAATTTTGGTAGTCATGGTCGGTGACAGGATGGAGCTTTGACCATAATGGCTTTCAAGGTTGGCTCTCGTGACTGTACCGTTCACATATTTGCATAAAGATAGTGATATACACCCTTCCTTGATCAGGGCATGCATTCTGACGTCGTGCTTTATGTGAACAACGGGGGAAGGGGGGTGAAGATTGTCTGTACCCCCACCCCCCCAAGAAATTACTTAAAAGAAATAATGCGTGTACTCTATCGGATGACGTGGATGTGGACGTATTATAACTACATATTTACACGGTACAGCAATTCCACTATGACACGAACTGTTGACAATGCTGGTGCTCTTGGGTCTAAAGAAGCTATTTTTTCGGTGACAGTCGCTACTAAGAAATGAGTTCATTATTCACACACCTGTCCAACAAGGGAGATACAATAATCCTGGTTAACATCTGTTTATTTCGAAGGTGTCCTGAGGTTAATGAAAAGTCCCAAATATTCCTTGCTAATTAAACAGCCAATGGAAAATGTTAAATACCATTGTTAAATTAGCCAACATTTACAAACAACCACACTGATATATTTCCAGAGGAAGATTTTTGGGTTTCGGCGTCGTAGCAGCGGCTAATTGTACACACCAACTCTGAACTGTCACCTCCTTTATGCCCGCTACTCCAGTCCCCCCTCCCTACCCCCTCACATCTTCCCTACCCCCTCACCTCTTCCCTTGAC
Organism: Coenobita brevimanus; assembly: GCF_032717465.1. Classification (NCBI taxonomy): domain Eukaryota; kingdom Metazoa; phylum Arthropoda; class Malacostraca; order Decapoda; family Coenobitidae; genus Coenobita; species Coenobita brevimanus. The sequence goes on from NC_137033.1 coordinate 21,980,793, forward strand.
CCCCTCGCCTCTTCCCTACCTCCTCATCTCTTCCCTACCTCCTCATCTCTTCTCTACCCCCTCATCTCTTCTCTATCCCCCCACCTCTTCCCTACCCCCTCACCTCTTCCCTCAACCCCCCCTCCCCCCTTCCCTACCCCCTCACCTCTTCCCTACCCTCTCCCCTCTTCCCTCTACCCCCTCCCCTCTTCCCTCTACCCCCTCCCCTCTTCCCTCTACCCCCTCCCCTCTTCCCTCTACCTCCCTCCCCGGCTTCCCTCTACCGCCCTTCCCTTTTCCCTCTACCGCCTTACCTTTTCCCTCTACCCCTCCCCTCTTCCCTCTACCCCCTCCCCTCTTCCCTCAACCCCCTCCCCTCTTCCCTACTTCGTCACCTCTTCCCTCTACCCCCTCACCTCTTCCCTCTACCCCCTCACCTCTTCCCTCTACCCCCTCACCTCTTCGCTCTACCCCCTCACCTCTTCGCTCTATCCTCTCACCTCTTCCCTACCCCCTCACCTCTTCCCTCTATCCCCCTCCCCCCTTCCCTCTATGCCCCTCCCCTCTTCCCTCTACCCCCCTTACCTTGTCCCTACCGCCTTACCTTGTCCCTATCCCCTCACCTCTTCCCTCCATCCCCCCTCCCCCCTACTCTATCCCCTCCCCCCTTCCCTACCTCTTTCACTCGTCCCTCTACCCCCTCCCTTCTTCCCTCTACCCCCTCCCCTCATCCCTCTTCTCCCTCCCCTCTTCCCTACCCCCTTACCTTTCTCCCTACCCCCACCTCTTCTCTACCCCCACCTCTTCCCTACCCCCACCTCTTCCCTACCCCCACCTCTTCCTTACCCCTCCATCTCTTCCTTACCCCTCCATCTCTTCCCTACCCCCTCTCCTCTTCCATACCCCCTCCCCTCTTCCCTACCCCCTCCCCTCTTCCCTACCCCCTCACCTCTTCCCTACCCCCTCACTTTTTCCCTACCCCCTCACCTTTTCCCTACCCCCTCACCTTTTCCCTACCCCCACCTCTTCCTTACCCCCCACCTCTTCCCTACCCCCTCTCCTCTTCCATACCCCCTTCCCTCTTCCATACTCCCTCCCCTCTTCCCTACCCCCTCACCTTTTCCCTACCCCCTCACCTTTTCCCTACCCCCTCACCTCTTCCCTACCCCCCCACCTCTTCCCTACCCTCTCACCTCTTCCCTACCCCCTCACCTCTTCCCTCTACCCCCCCTCCCATCTCCCTGCCGCCAGTCAAACCTCCGCTATCCTCACACCACTGCTCTCCACCTCTCAGGTTGAATTTTTTCATTGACACGAAGAAAGAGGGGGATTTTTGCACGACCAAGCAGGCGGAGGATAATTACACAGCCAGGCTAGCAAAGGATATTCACACCGACACGACAGACGACAGGAGTGGGAAATAATAGCTTTCTTCACTAGTAAAAGGTATTTACAAAATTTTTAACCTTTTTTGAAATCTGAAATATTTTTTTCTGAATTTTCCTCACATCGTACACTTAGTCATGCATTTTATTTATTGCAAAAAGATATTTGAGTGATTTTCACACACACACACACACACACACACACCCACCCACCCACACACACACACACACACACACACACACACACACACACACACACACGCACGCACGCGCGCGCGCGCAGAAATTCTCTCTCTCTCTCTCTCTCTCTCTCGCAGATAAATTTTGCACGAGAGCACTGATAGCTGTGTGGTGGTTGTGATGGTGGTGATGTCAGCGGTGTTGGTGGTGGTGATGTGTGGTTGTGATGGTGGTGGTAGTACGTGATTGTGGTAATGGTGATAGTGTTATGCTGGTGGTTGTATGATGATGGAGTGTGGTTGTGGTGGTGGTGGTGGTGTGGGTGTGGTGATGGTACGGTATGGCTGTGAAGAACTAAAAGGAAGGATGTTTGGAATGGGAAGGAACTGGATAACAAGTTGGGGTTAGAAGACATTGACTTAAGTTTGCAATATAATGTTGGTGTTAAGGAAAATAAATCTCTCAGGGAAATGCGCTACGAAGCCTCCTACGCCACCCAGAATACGGGACATAGTCTCAGCAGTAGCATATAGTGCGTACTTTGGCCTAATTGATATTTGCTCCACAGAAAACGATGGAAACACCGGAGGACGAGATGTCAACCCTGGCCAGCGAGATGGCAACTGCAAGAGAGGGGGAAGGCGAAGCTGTAGCCCCAGATACCAAGGTTGCAACCTCAGAAGACGACATGGCAACCTCAGAAGACGAGATGGCAACCTCAGAAGAAAGGGTGGCAACTGCGGAAGAAATGGCAGCTGTAGACGACGAGATGGCCGCTCGAGAACATGGCATGCCCTGCAGAGGAACTGGTGCAGCGTATGTTGTAGCTTGTACTGATAGGTGATGTGGTTGGGAGGGTAGCAGCAGCTGTGGCGGCACCTGTATAGCTTTACTCTGGTAGGCATTGCATTCCTTAGGCACCTTTGATGTTCCTGTATTTCCCCAGGCGATGCAGAGACTGCTGCAAGGGAGAGACGAGACGGCCGAGAGACCAGGGGAGACCGGAGAGCCTGCAGGGAGATCGGAGCGCCGGACAGGGCAGGTGACAGGTTGTATTTTTTTTTTTTTGTATTTTCCTTTAGGGTGTGATTGTGTGTGCGTGATTTTTTTTTTTTTTTTGCGTGTGTGTGTGTGTTTAGTTCCCAGCATACTTGGCTGGGTGTGGCAGGTAGGTGGGTTTGGGGAGGGAGGTGGGGTGGGGGGAGGTGGGAAAGGGGGGACTTCCTTCCACTTCTATCTTCCTCTCCGTCTGTTCTGTCTGCCTGTCCTCAGCGCAGCCGACCGTGCTGGGATGGTGTGTCTGTCTGCTTTAGTGCTTCTTTCTCTTCCCCACCTTTACTTTTTCATGCGCCTTTTCTTTTTCTGTCGTTCTAGAGTGAGCGTGATGGAGAGAGAGTAGAGGGGCGAGTAGGAGCGAGGAAGCGAGTTGGAGATAGATATAGGACCTACTACATAATATTAATTGCTAAAGGTATCTTGCCCGTATTTAACTGATATACTTTGATAATATTTGAAACATTTGCCCTAGTCCAATACTTTTGCGATATACTTTGAGATACTTTGATATATAAAATTTTCTGCCAGAGTAACCTAACAGCTGCTGCCATTGCTACTTTGTTAATGTATTGTAATTGTAAACTCTTGTAAAGCACTAAAGATAATAAAAGAATCAGCTGTATATCAACTTTACTTTGCCCTTTATGGTATTACAAATGACTAAAATACAATATCACAGAAAAAGTAAAGTATGCAAAGAAAGCATACAATGATATACTCTAGTTCCAAAGACATGGAACAGTGTACACAGTAGGCTCCAGCACAAGTTAACTTGCTGGTATAAACTCTTGGGTTAAAAAACCCACAATTCAACTTTGACTTTATACCAGTTTCATGATCTCGAAAAATCCTAAGTCCAAAAAGCACTCCAATTTGAACTTAGGATTTTTTCGAGTGACTGGATCTGGTATAAATCTTAAGGGCACCAAAACCCTTACTTCGGACTTAGACTTTATACCCACTAGAGGTGGGTATAAAGTCTAGGGATATAAAAGCCCTACTTCAACTTACAAACTGTGACCAAAAGGGGGGGGTACATCTACTTTACCTGAACAAACTCTACTGATGTAAAACCCCCTGTTTCAACTAAATACTCTACGGATGTAAAACCCCCGTTTCAACTTACAATATTCTAGAGCTATTGTGTGTAAAATCTACGGATGCAAAACCCGTATTTCGGACTTTATGCAGACCCTTCCCCCAGGTACAGTAAAACCAGTACTTTGGTCAGCTATGGTTTATTGATGGGTAACTACAGTATTTGTAAAAGACTGACTAGCTTCATTACTTAGTGCAATTAGCACTGCCTTGACTAGCAGTAAGAGCCTTATTTCGGCTGTTCATAATCCTCCAGTGTTATTTCCTCTGGTGGCTGCAGTTTATTCATGTTACTGCCAGACTGTTTTTATATATACTTTGGCGCTGAAACTCCTGTACACTGGTCCTCCAGGTCATCTCGCTGGTTGGTAGTTTTCATAGTACTTCTTACCTTAGTGTTCTCCATTGTTTTTTTTCCCGTGTGTACTTAAGATATCTTGATAAGGAAACCTGCAATGAGTGTACTGCAGACACACTGCATGTAAGTCTGACCAGCTAAAGTATTCAGTGTAGGTAATGGTGTTCTTTACCCATGTCCTTTTTCAGAGTAGATCCAGATACTCTAATGTATCCCTTCACTAGTGCTGTTATCAAAGCCTTCTTGTCATCCTTTCAGTGAAAGCTCTAAGTCTATTGTACAGTCAAGTTTACCCCTTCGTCAAAGTCCAAATGAGGTATTGAAGTGGGTATACTGCACCTTTATCAGAGTTCATCAGGCTAGATCTAAAGACTATCAGTTCTCAAAGCACGCTAAGTTAAAGTATGAAGGCTTGAATGCCATAGGTAGTGCTAAGTTAATATGAAGGTTTGAATACAACAGGTAGTGCTAAGTTAATATGAATGCTTGGGGCCATAGGTAGTGCTAAGTATGAAGGCTTGAATGCTAAGTATGAGGCTTGAATGCCATAGGTAGTGCTAAGTTAATATGAAGGCTTGAATGCCATAGGTAGTGCTAAGTTAATATTGAAGGCTTGAATGCCATAGGTAGTGCTAAGTTAATATGAAGGCTTGAATGCCATAGGTAGTGCTAAGTTAATATGATGGCTTGAATGCCATAGGTAGTGCTAAGTTAATATGAAGGCTTGAATGCCATAGGTAGTGCTAAGTTAATATGAAGGCTTGAATGCCATAGGTAGTGCTAAGTTAATATGAAGGCTTGAATGCCATAGGTAGTGCTAAGTTAATATTGAAGGCTTGAATGCCATAGGTAGTGCTAAGTTAATATGAAGGCTTGAATGCAATAGGTAGTGTTGTTATATATATGAAGGCTTGAATGGCATAGGTAATGAAGGGAGGTGTGACTCACTGGGTACTGATTCACTATCCTTTGGTCCTATTCACCCCTATTTAGTAACCATGTGGTAGGTAAGGTCCAGGGATAATAGGTAAAGTATCTGGATCTCCTCTAATGGCTTGAATAAAATTACTACTATTTACTGCATGTGTATAGATAAGCTGGTCAGTTACATTATTTGAGCATGGTTAAGTGTCCTATTCAGATTACATTTTCAAAGTAAAACATCAGTGGGAATTAAGCTTTGTCTCTGGATCCTAACTCTGCAGTTCATATCACTTTGTTGTCAGCCTATGTAGGTATTTAACAACACCAGTCAAGTCCTTTATTCCGGCAATCTTTACAAGGTGTTTTCCTCTATAGGATAAAAAGCGTCAGCAACCGTAGTCCTAACTAGTTGGTTCATAATTTCCAAGTATCATTTATCCGAAGCAAATTCTTGTGTTTCCTCCAAGTCCAAGGATCATTCTGGCCAGGACAGGTTTCTCATCAGGTGAAAGGCGAAGAGAGGCACTGTGTGGAGGTCCAGTTTTATTGTACCCATGTCATATATAATCTGGCCAAAGTTCTTCAGTCTTATAATCCAGGACTTAAATGGGCATCTCTCTGGGCAGGGTGGCGAATTCTGATCTGCTGAATGGCAAGGAGGCGAGTAATGGTGGTGTCATCGATGGAGTGGCTAAGACAGGCGAGGAGTGGAGATGCGGATGGAGTGGGGAAAAGTGTGGCCTCTGGAATGTCGGTCTGGCTGGTGTCTTCCCACGTGACCACACCTGCGGGAGAAAGTCTGAGGAGATCACACTGCACAGGTACAGAGTTTGTTTTTAGTTATGTTTTCATCAGTGTCTGCTTCCCCCGCCTGCACTGAAGCCAACTGGGGTTTAATATTCAAGGAGAAAGTGTTTAAACTGTGGGAAATTTTCAGAATAAAAGGAAAGAATCAGTTATAATAGTCCTAGAAAGGGCCCTGGGGTGTGGTGAGGGGTGGGGTGAGGGGTGATGGGTTGGGGTGAAGGGAGTGGGGTGAGGGGGGTGGGTTGGGGTGAAGGGAGTGGGGTGAGGGGGGTGGGTTGGGGTGAGAGGGGGTGGGGTGAGAGGGAGGTGGGGTAAAAGGGGTGAGTGGTGGGGTGAGGGGGGCGGTGGGGTGAGGGGGGTGAAGGGTGGGGTGGGGGAGGGTGGGGAGGGGGAGGGGGGAGTGGGGGTGGGGGGAGTGGGGTTGGGGAGGGGGGTGGGGGGGGGAGGGGGGTGGGGGGAGTGGGGGTGGGGAGGGGGGTGAGGGGGGAGTGGAGGAGGAGGTGGTGGGGTGAGGGAGGAGGTGGGGTGAGGGAGGAGGTGGGGTGAGGGAGGAGGTGGGGTGAGGGAGGAGGTGGGGTGAGGGAGGAGGTGGGGTGAGGGGAGGGAGAATAGTGAAAAGGAGAGGGAGGTGCAAGGGGTGGGGGAGTAGGACGAAGCCAGCAGCTAGACGAAAGCGGGAGAAGGGGAATAGGGAGTAGAGCATATCCATTCCAGTACTCGGTAATACACAGTCCAACCCATCCACTATCCAATCCAGTCCATCCCATCCCCACGATACCCAACGCGACCCAACCCAGCCCAACCAACCCCACGACATTCAACCCAACCCAATCGAACCCCACGACATCCATACCAGCCCAACCCAACCCCACAACATCCAACCCAACCCAACCCAACCCCACAACATCCAACCCAACCCCACAACATCCAACCCAACCCAACCCAACCCAACCCCACGACATCCAACCCAACCAAATCCCACGACATCCAACCCAACCCAACTCAACCCCACAACATCCATCCCAACTCAACCCCACAACATCCATCCCAACTCAACCCCACAACATCCATCCCAACTCAACCCCACGACATCCATCCCAACCCAACCCCACGATATCCATCCCAACTCTCCACAACATCCAATTCTTCCTTCAGTATAAAGCCCTTTCAACCTACCCCACCTTGTATAACCATCCCAACCCCACAACATCCACACCAACCCCACATCAAATAGTTTTCAGGTATAAAGACAAAGGTAAATGAGGTATGATAAAAGATTTCCAGATTTTATTAAACAAAAGTAGGCTTTATTTTGAGCTGGCTTCATCAGTAGAGTTGTCAGCGATCAGGAAGGCTCTGGTGGGTAGGTGGATGGCAGGTGGTAGGTGGGTAGGTGGGTGGTAGGTGGGTGGTAGGTAGGTGGGTGGTAGGTGGGTGGTAGGTGGGTGGTAGGTGGGTGGTAGGTAGGTGGGTGGTAGGTGGGTGGTAGGTGGGTGGTAGGTAGGTGGGTGGTAGGTAGGTGGGTGGTAGGTAGGTGGGTGGTAGGTGGGTGGTAGGTAGGTGGGTGGTAGGTGGGTGGTTGGTAGGTGGGTGGTAGGTGGGTGGTTGGTTGGTGGGTGGTAGGTGGGTGGTAGGTAGGTGGGTGGTAGGTGGGTGGTAGGTAGGTGGGTGGTAGGTGGGTGGTAGGTAGGTGGGTGGTAGGTAGGTGGGTGGTAGGTGGGTAGGTGGGTGGTAGGTGGGTAGGTGGGTGGTAGGTGGGTAGGTGGGTGGTAGGTGGTAGGTGGGTAGGTGGGTGGTAGGTGGGTAGGTGGGTGGTAGGTGGGTAGGTGGGTGGTAGGTGGGTAGGTGGGTAGGTGGGTGGTAGGTGGGTAGGTGGGTGGTAGGTGGGTAGGTGGGTGGTAGGTGGGTAGGTGGGTGGTAGGTGGGTAGGTGGGTAGGTGGGTGGTAGGTGGGTAGGTGGGTAGGTGGGTGGCAGGTGGTAGGTGGGTAGGTGGGTGGCAGGTGGTAGGTGGGTAGGTGGGTGGCAGGTGGTAGGTGGGTAGGTGGGTGGCAGGTGGTAGGTGGGTAGGTGGGTGGCAGGTGGTAGGTGGGTAGGTGGGTAGGTGGGTGGTAGGTGGGTAGGTGGGTAGGTGGGTGGTAGGTGGGTAGGTGGGTAGGTGGGAGGCAGGTGGTTAGGTGGGAGGCAGGTGGTTAGGTGGGAGGCAGGTGGTTAGGTGGGAGGCAGGTGGTTAGGTGGGAGGCAGGTGGTTAGGTGGGAGGCAGGTGGTTAGGTGGGAGGCAGGTGGTAGATGGGTAGGTGGGAGGCAGGTGGTAGATGGGTAGGTGGGAGGCAGGTGGCAGATGGGTAGATGGGTAGGTGGGTGGCGGGTGGCAGGTGGCAGGTGGGTAGGTGGGTGGCAGGTGGCAGGTGGGTGGCAGGTGGCAGGTGGGTGGCAGGTGGGTGGCAGGTGGTAGGTGGGTAGGTGGGTGGCAGGTAGTAGGTGGGTGGCAGGTGGTAGGTGGGTAGGTGTGTGGCAGGTGGTAGGTGGGTAGGTGTGTGGCAGGTGGGTAGGTGGGTGGTAGGTGGGTAGGTGTGTGGCAGGTGGTAGGTGTGTGGTAGGTGGGTGGCAGGTGGTAGGTGGGTGGTAGGTGGGTGGCAGGTGGTAGGTGGGTGGCAGGTGGTAGGTGGGTGGCAGGTGGCAGGTGGGTGGCAGGTGGGTGGATGGCAGGTGGGTGGATGGCAGGTGGGTGGATGGCAGGTGGGTGGCAGGTGGGTGGATGGCAGGTGGCAGGTGGGTGGATGGCAGGTGGCAGGTGGCAGGTGGGTGGATGGCAGGTGGCAGGTGGGTGGGTGGTAGGTGGGTGGATTGCAGGTGGTAGGTGGGTGGATGGCAGGTGGTAGGTGGGTGGATGGCAGGTGGTAGGTGGGTGGATGGCAGGTGGTAGGTGGGTGGATAGCAGGTGGTAGGTGGGTGGATAGCAGGTGGTAGGTGGGTGGATAGCAGGTGGGTGGATAGCAGGTGGTAGGTGGGTGGATAGCAGGTGGTAGGTGGGTGGGTGGCAGGTGGTAGGTGGGTGGGTGGCAGGTGGTAGGTGGGTGGCAGGTGGCATGAGGGTGGCAGGTGTAAGGTGGCAGGTGTAAGGTGGCAGGTGGGTGGCAGGTGACTGGCAGGTGGGTGCCAGATGGCAGGTGGGCGGCAAGTGGGCGATAAGTGGACGACAGGTGGTAGGTAGCAGGTAGGTGGTAGGTAGGTGGCAGGTAGGTGGCAGGTAGGTAGGTGGCAGGTAGGTGGGTGGCAGGTAGGTGGCAGGTAGGTAGGTGGGTGGTAGGTGGGTGGCAGGTGGGTGGTAGGTGGGTGGCAGGTGGGTGGCAGGTGGCAGGTGGGTAGGTGGGTGGCAGGTGGGTGGCAGGTGGCAGGTGGCAGGTGGTAGGTGGGTGGCAGGTGGCAGGTGGTAGGTGGGTAGGTGGGTGGTAGGTGGGTAGGTGGGTGGTAGGTGGGTAGGTGGGTGGTAGGTGGCAGGTGGTAGGTGGGTGGCAGGTGGTAGGTGGGTGGCAGGTGGTAGGTGGGTGGCAGGTGGTAGGTGGGTGGCAGGTGGTAGGTGGGTGGCAGGTGGTAGGTGGGTGGCAGGTGGGTGGCAGGTGGGTGACGGGTAGGTGGATGGCAGGTGGGTGGCGGGTAGGTGGATGGCAGGTGGGTGGATGGCAGGTGGGTGGATGGCAGGTGGGTGGATGGCAGGTGGGTGGATGGCAGGTGGGTGGATGGCAGGTGGGTGGATGGCAGGTGGGTGGATGGCAGGTAGCAGGTGGGTGGATGGCAGGTAGCAGGTGGGTGGATGGCAGGTGGCAGGTGGGTGGATGGCAGGTGGATGGATGGCAGGTGGCGGGTGGATGGCAGGTGGTAGGTGGGTGGATGGCAGGTGGTAGGTGGGTGGATGGCAGGTGGTAGGTGGGTGGATGGCAGGTGGTAGGTGGGTGGATGGCAGGTGGTAGGTGGGTGGATGGCAGGTGGTAGGTGGGTGGATGGCAGGTGGTAGGTGGGTGGATGGCAGGTGTTAAGTGGCAGGATGTAAGGTGGTAGGTGGGTGGGTGGGTGGTAGGTGGGTGGGTGGTAGGTGGGTGGGTGGTAGGTGGGTGGGTGGGTGGTAGGTGGGTGGGTGGTAGGTGGGTGGGTGGTAGGTGGGTGGGTGGTAGGTGGGTGGGTGGTAGGTGGGTGGGTGGTAGGTGGGTGGATGGCAGGTGGTAGGTGGGTGGATGGCAGGTGGTAGGTGGGTGGATGGCAGGTGGTAGGTGGTAGGTGGGTGGATGGCAGGTGGTAGGTGGGTGGATGGCAGGTGGTAGGTGGGTGGATGGCAGGTGGTAGGTGGGTGGATGGCAGGTGGTAGGTGGGTGGATGGCAGGTGGTAGGTGGGTGGATGGCAGGTGGTAGGTGGGTGGATGGCGAATGGTAGGTGGGTGGATGGCAAATGGTAGGTGGGTGGCAGGTGGTAGGTGGGTGGCAGGTGGTAGGTGGTGGTGTAGCAGGTAGGTGGTCGCAGGTGGTGGCAGGTGAGTGGCAGGTGGCAGGTGGTGGTAGGTGGCAGGTGAGTGGCAGGTGGGTGGCAGGTGGGTGGCAGGTGGCGACAGGTGGCAGGTGGTGGTAGGTGGACAGGTGGTGGCAGGTAGGTGGTAGGTGGCAGGTAGGTGGTAGGTGGCAGGTAGGTGGTAGGTGGCAGGTAGGTGGTAGGTGGCAGGTAGGTGGTAGGTGGCAGGTAGGTGGTGGATGGCAGGTAGGTGGTGGATGGCAGGTAGGTGGTGGATGGCAGGTAGGTGGTGGATGGCAGGTAGGTGGTGGGTGGCAGGTAGGTGGTGGATGGCAGGTAGGTGGTGGGTGGCAGGTAGGTGGTGGGTGGCAGGTAGGTGGTGGGTGGCAGGTAGGTGGTGGGTGGCAGGTAGGTGGTGGGTGGCAGGTAGGTGGTGGGTGGCAGGTAGGTGGTGGGTGGCAGGTAGGTGGTGGGTGGCAGGTAGGTGGTGGGTGGCAGGTAGGTGGTGGGTGGCTGGTAGGTGGTGGGTGGCTGGTAGGTGGTGGGTGGCTGGTAGGTGGTGGGTGGCTGGTAGGTGGTGGTGGGTGGTAGGTAGGTGGTGGTGAGTGGTAGGTAGGTGGTGGTGAGTGGTAGGTAGGTGGTGGTGAGTGGTAGGTGGAGGATGGGTGGTGGGTGGAGGATGGCAGGTGGGTGGAGGATGGCAGGTGGGTGGTGGATGGCAGGTGGGTGGTGGATGGCAGGTGGGTGGTGGATGGCAGGTGGGTGGTGGATGGCAGGTGGGTGGTGGATGGCAGGTGGGTGGTGGATGGCAGGTGGGTGGTGGGTGGCAGGTGGGTGGTGGGTGGCAGGTGGGTGGTGGGTGGCAGGTGGGTGGTGGGTAGTGGGTGGGTGGTGGGTAGTGGGTGGGTGGTGGGTAGTGGGTGGGTGGTGGGTAGTGGGTGGGTGGTGGGTAGTGGGTGGGTGGTGGGTAGTGGGTGGGTGGTGGGTAGTGGGTGGCAGGTGGCAGGTGGGTAGTGGGTAGTGGGTGGCAGGTGGGTAGTGGGTAGTGGGTGGCAGGTGGGTAGTGGGTAGTGGGTGGCAGGTGGGTAGTGGGTAGTGGGTGGCAGGTGGGTAGTGGGTAGTGGGTGGCAGGTGGGTGGCAGGTGGGTAGTGGGTGGCAGGTGGGTAGTGGGTAGTGGGTGGCAGGTGGGTAGTGGGTAGTGGGTGGCAGGTGGGTAGTGGGTAGTGGGTGGCAGGTGGGTAGTGGGTAGTGGGTGGCAGGTGGGTAGTGGGTAGTGGGTGGCAGGTGGGTAGTGGGTAGTGGGTGGCAGGTGGGTAGTGGGTAGTGGGTGGCAGGTGGGTAGTGGGTAGTGGGTGGCAGGTGGGTAGTGGGTAGTGGGTGGCAGGTGGGTAGTGGGTAGTGGGTGGCAGGTGGGTAGTGGGTGGCAGGTGGGTAGTGGGTGGCAGGTGGGTAGTGGGTGGGTAGTGGGTAATGGGTGGCAGGTGGGTAGTGGGTAGTGGGTGGCAGGTGGGTAGTGGGTAGTGGGTGGCAGGTGGGTAGTGGGTAGTGGGTGGCAGGTGGGTAGTGGGTAGTGGGTGGCAGGTGGGTAGTGGGTAGTGGGTGGCAGGTGGGTAGTGGGTAGTGGGTAGTGGGTAGTGGGTGGCAGGTGGGTAGTGGGTAGTGGGTGGGTAGTGGGTAGTGGGTAGTGGGTAGTGGGTAGTGGGTAGTGGGTAGTGGGTGGCAGGTGGGTAGTGGGTAGTGGGTGGCAGGTGGGTAGTGGGTAGTGGGTGGCAGGTGGGTGGTGGGTGGCAGGTGGGTGGTGGGTGGTGGGTGGTGGGTGGCAGGTGGGTGGTGGGTGGCAGGTGGGTGGTGGGTGGCAGGTGGGTGGTGGGTGGCAGGTGGGTGGTGGATGGCAGGTGGGTGGTGGATGGCAGGTGGGTGGTGGATGGCAGGTGGGTGGTGGATGGCAGGTGGGTGGTGGATGGCAGGTGGTATGTAGGTGGCGGGTAGTGGATGGCAGGTGGTATGTAGGTGGTGGGTAGTGGGTTGCAGGTGGGTAGTGGGTGGCAGGTGGGTAGTGGGTGGCAGGTGGGTAGTGGGTGGCAGGTGGGTAGTGGGTGGCAGGTGGGTAGTGGATGGCAGGTGGGTGGTGGATGGCAGGTGGGTGGTGGATGGCAGGTGGGTGGTGGATGGCAGGTGGGTGGTGGATGGCAGGTGGGTGGTGGATGGCAGGTGGGTGGTGGATGGCATGTGTGTAGTGGGTGGCGGGTGGCAGGTGGTAGGTAGGTGGCGGGTGGTAGGTAGGTGGCGGGTGGCAGGTGGTAGGTAGGTGGTAGGTGGTGGGTGATGGGTGGCAGGTGGGTGATGGGTAGTGGGTGGCAGGTGGGTGATGGGTAGTGGGTGGCAGGTGGGTGATGGGTAGTGGGTGGCAGGTGGGTGATGGGTAGTGGGTGGCAGGTGGGTGATGGGTAGTGGGTGGCAGGTGGGTGATGGGTAGTGGGTGGCAGGTGGGTGATGGGTAGTGGGTGGCAGGTGGGTGATGGGTAGTGGGTGGCAGGTGGGTGATGGGTAGTGGGTGGCAGGTGGGTAGTGGGTGGCAAGTGGGTAGTGGGTGGCAAGTGGGTAGTGGGTGGGAGGTGGGTGGTGGGCGGTAGGTAGTGGGTGGGTGGTGGGCGGTAGGTAGTGGGTGGGTGGTGGGCGGTAGGTAGTGGGTGGGTGGTGGGCGGTAGGTAGTGGGTGGGTGGTGGGCGGTAGGTAGTGGGTGAGTGGTGTGCGGTAGGTAGTGGGTGAGTGGTGTGCGGTAGGTAGTGGGTGGGTGGTGGTCGGTAGGTAGTGGGTGGGTGGTGGTCGGTAGGTAGTGGGTGGGTGGTGGGCGGAAGGTAGTGGGTTGGTGGTGGGCGGTAGGTAGTGGGTGGGTGGTGGGCGGTAGGTAGTGGGTGGGTGGTGGGCGGTTGGCAGTGGGTGGGTGGTGGGCGGTTGGAAGTGGGTGGGTGGTGGGCGGTTGGAAGTGGGTGGGTGGTGGGCGGTTGGCAGTGGGTGGGTGGTGGGCGGTTGGTAGTGGGTGGGTGGTGGGCGGTTGGTAGTGGGTGGGAGGTGGGCGGTAGGTAGTGGGTGGGAGGTGGGCGGTAGGTAGTGGGTGGGAGGTGGGCGGTAGGTAGTGGGTGGGAGGTGGGCGGTAGGTAGTGGGTGGGAGGTGGGCGGTAGGTAGTGGGTGGGAGGTGGGCGGTAGGTAGTGGGTGGGAGGTGGGCGGTAGGTAGTGGGTGGCAGGTGGGCGGTAGGTAGTGGGTGGCAGGTGGGCGGTAGGTAGTGGGTGGCAGGTGGGCGGTAGGTAGTGGGTGGCAGGTGGGCGGTAGGTAGTGGGTGGGAGGTGGGCGGTAGGTAGTGGGTGGGAGGTGGGGGTGAGGGAGTGGGTGGGAGGTGGGCGGTAGGTAGTGGGTGGGAGGTGGGCGGTAGGTAGTGGGTGGCAGGTGGGCGGTAGGTAGTGGGTGGCAGGTGGGCGGCAGGTAGTGGGTGGCAGGTGGGCGGCAGGTAGTGGGTGGCAGGTAGTGGGCGGCAGGTAGTGGGTGGCAGGTGGGCGGTAGGTAGTGGGTGGCAGGTGGGCGGTAGGTAGTGGGTGGCAGGTGGGCGGTAGGTAGTGGGTGGCAGGTGGGCGGTAGGTAGTGGGTGGCAGGTGGGCGGTAGGTAGTGGGTGGCAGGTGGGCGGTAGGTTGTGGGTGGCAGGTGGGCGGTAGGTAGTGGGTGGCAGGTGGGTGGTGGGTGGCAGGTGGGTTGTGGGTGGTGGTGGCAGGTGGGTGGTGGCAGGTGGGTGGTGGCAGGTGGGTGGTGGCAGGTGGGTGGCAGGTGGGTGGCAGGTGGGTGGCAGGTGGGTGGCAGGTAGTGGGTGGCAGGTAGTGGGTGGCAGGTAGTGGGTGGCAGGTAGTGGGTGGCAGGTAGTGGGTGGCAGGTGGGCTGTAGGTGGTGGTGGCAGGTGGGCTGTAGGTGGTGGTGGCAGGTGGGCTGTAGGTGGTGGTGGCAGGTGGGCTGTAGGTGGTGGTGGCAGGTGGGCTGTAGGTGGTGGTGGCAGGTGGGCTGTAGGTGGTGGTGGCAGGTGGGTGGTGGCAGGTGGTGGCAGGTGGGCTGTAGGTGGTGTTGGTGGCAGGTGGGCTGTAGGTGGTGGTGGCAGGTGGGCTGTAGGTGGTGGTGGCAGGTGGGCTGTAGGTGGTGGTGGCAGGTGGGCTGTAGGTGGTGGTGGCAGGTGGGCTGTAGGTGGTGGTGGCAGGTGGAAGGTGGCTGGTGGGTGGTGGTGGGTGGTGGTGAGTGGCAGGTTGCAGGTGATGAGTGGCAGTGTAACTTGCAATACTTTGGTGATAGAAACTCCGTGTACAAACAGCTAGATAAAGAGTTTATTACAAGCTCTCAGTAAAATAGTCTGCCCGTCTTGGCTGCCTGCTAAGAACTGACGCAGTAACGCCTTCTGCCCAGGCTTGGGCCCTGGGAAAGCGTGCTGACCTAGCAAGTTTAGTGGGGGCATGTATGCACTGGGGGGGAGACATATATACATTGGGGGTAGACTTATTGTGGAGGGGGTACACTACTCCCCTGGGTAGCTGAGATGGTGTCTCCTGACACCAGGAGTTAAATGGTGTGTGATTATAGGAGTAAGGCAGGACCGGGGAGGTTTGTACAAGGGATAAGTATGATACAGGGGGCAGTAGGGGAGACATGAGTAGTTCGGAACAGGTGCAACAGGTGCGTAGGTCGGCGATGGTGACACGTGCGGCCAGGAACAAGGCGTATGGGTGTGGTTGTTTGAGAGGTGAGCACTTGTGAGAAAAATTGTACACTCGGAAAGCACAGCCAGGTATTACACCACTAGAGGCACTGAGGAGGGGCGAGGCTGGCAGATGCAAGACGTCGTGTATCTTGTGATGTCACGAAAAATCGGTGGAGGCGGTCAGAATGTGATGGTTCGAAACACTGCTGCTACCAAATGTAACTTGCAATACTTTGGTGACAGAAACTCCATGTACAAACAGCTAGATAAGGAGTTCATTACAAGCTCACAGTAAAATAGTCTGCCCATCTTGGCTGCCTGCTAAGAACTGACGCAGTAACGCCTTCTGCCCAGGCTTGGGCCCTGAGAAAGCGTGCTGACCTAGCAAGTTTAGTGGGGGCACGTATGCATTGGGGGGGAGACATATATACATCGGGGGTAGACATATTGTGGAGGGGGTACAGCAGGTTGCAGGTGGTGAGTGGCAGATGATGGGTGGCAGGTGATGGGTGGCAGGTGATGGGTGGCAGGTGCGTGGTAGGTGGATGGTGGAAGAGTAGTGGTAATCAGGCTGGTGGTAGGTGGGAGGTGGGTAGTGGTTGGCAGGTGGGTAGTGGTTGGCAGGTGGGTAGTGGTTGGCAGGTGGGTAGTGGTTGGCAGGTGGGTAGTGGTTGGCAGGTGGTTGGCAGGTGGCTGGTAGGTGGGAGGTGGGTAGTGGTTGGCAGGTGGCTGGTAGGTGGGAGGTGGGTAGTGGTTGGCAGGTGGCTGGTAGGTGGGAGGTGGGTAGTGGTTGGCAGGTGGCTGGTAGGTGGGAGGTGGGTAGTGGTTGGCAGGTGGCTGGTAGGTGGGAGGTGGGTAGTGGTTGGCAGGTGGCTGGTAGGTGGGAGGTGGGTAGTGGTTGGCAGGTGGCTGGTAGGTGGGAGGTGGGTAGTGGTTGGCAGGTGGCTGGTAGGTGGGAGGTGGGTAGTGGTTGGCAGGTGGCTGGTAGGTGGGAGGTGGGTAGTGGTTGGCAGGTGGCTGGTAGGTGGGAGGTGGGTAGTGGTTGGCAGGTGGCTGGTAGGTGGGAGGTGGGTAGTGGTTGGCAGGTGGCTGGTAGGTGGGAGGTGGGTAGTGGTTGGCAGGTGGCTGGTAGGTGGGAGGTGGGTAGTGGTTGGCAGGTGGCTGGTAGGTGGGAGGTGGGTAGTGGTTGGCAGGTGGCTGGTAGGTGGGAGGTGGGTAGTGGTCGGCAGGTGGCTGGTAGTGGTTCGCAGGTGGCTGGTAGGTGGGAGGTGGGTGGCTGGTAGGTGGGTGGCTGGTAGGTGGGTGGCTGGTAGGTGGGTGGCTGGTAGGTGGGTGGCTGGTAGGTGGGTGGCTGGTAGGTGGGTGGCTGGTAGGTGGGAGGTAGGTGGGAGGTGGGTGGCAGGTGGGTGACAAGTGGGTGGCAGGTGGGTGACAAGTGGGTTGCAGGTGGGTGGTGGGAGGTTGCAGGTGGTAAGTGGCAGGTGGTAAGTGGCAGGTGGTAAGTGGCAGGTGGTAAGTGGCAGGTGGTAAGTGGCAGGTGGTAAGTGGCAGGTGGTAAGTGGCAGGTGGATGGCAGGTGGTAAGTGGCAGGTGGAGGGTAGGAAGCTGAAAATAACAATTCAATACATGGTTTAAATAATCAAACATTTCACAGAGTTGTCTCTCCGTGGACGTAAAGCTTAACTGGACCAGCTGAATCACTAAGTATAATGACAGTCAGTTAATGTATACAAGTACTAGGCCTGTACTGACAAAGGTACTGACTGACTAACTGGTAAAACGAATACTGACAGGAAGAAGACTAAGGATGTGGTCTACCTGAATCAGCTAAATGTGTGGATTGGCTGACTTTGGGTGTGGACTGACTGTGGAATGAGGGTGTGGATTAACTGATTAACTCAACGACTGGACGGTGGGTCTGGATTAACTGATCTGGACAGGAGTGGACTAAGAATGTGGACTGAACTGGACTGAATTGTGGGTGTGGATTAACTGGACTGAACTGGAGTGGACTGTGGATGTGGACTGACTGGTTGGACTGGACTGGAGGTGTGGACTGACTGGACTGGACTAGAGGTGTGGACTGACTGATCTGGACTGGACTAGACTGGACTAGGGGTGTGGAATGACTGGACTGGACTGGGGGTTTGGACTGACTGACTGGCTGGCCTGGACTGGGGGTGTGGACTGACTGGGCTGGACTGGATTGTGTGTGTGGGTGTTGACTGGTCTGGACTGTGGGTGTGGACTAGACTGGACTAGACTGTGGGTGTGGACTAGACTGGATTGGGGGTGTGGACTGACTGAATGGACTGGACTGAGGGTGTGGACTGACTGGCTGGACTGGATTGGAGATGTGGACTGATTGGAGTGGACTGGACAAGACTGGACTGTGGGTGTGGACTGACTGGCTGGACTTGACTGAGGGTGTGGACTGGAAGGGACACTGGGTGTGGACTGGAAGGGACACTGGGTGTGGACTGGAAGGGACACTGGGTGTGGACTGGAAGGGACACTGGGTGTGGACTGGACTGAATTGGGGTGTGGAATGGCTGACTGGACTGGACTGGGAGTGTGGACTGACTGGACTGGGGGTGTGGACTGACTGACTGACTGGACTGGACTGGGGGGTCTGGACTGACTGAGTGGACTGGACTGGGGGTGTGGACTGACTGACTGAGTGGACTGGACTGGGGGTGTGGACTGACTGACTGAGTGGACTGGACTGGGGGGTCTGGACTGACTGAGTGGACTGGACTGGGGGTGTGGACTGACTGAGTGGACTGGACTGGGGGTGTGGACTGACTGACTGACTGGACTGGACTGGGGGGTCTGGACTGACTGAGTGGGCTAGACTGGGGGTGTGGACTGACTGACTGGACTAGACTAGGTGTGCGGACTGACTGACTGGACTGGACTGTGGGTGTGGACTGACTGGCTGGACTGGACTGAGGGTGTGGACTGCAAGGGACTGTGGGTGTGGACTGACTGGACTGAACTGTGAACTGACTGGCTAGCTGGACTGTGAATGTGGACTGGACTAGACTATGGCTGTGGACTAAGTAGACTGGACTGTGGACTAAGTAGACTGGACTGTGCACTAAGTAGACTGAACTGTGGACTAAGTAGACTGGACTGTGGACTAAGTAGACTGGACTGTGGACTAAGTAGACTGGACTGTGGACTAAGACTGGACTATGGACTAACTGGATTGGACTGTGGACTGACTGGATTGGCTGACTATTGACAAATGACTGAAGGATTAAAATGACTAATGCTAATTGACTGATGTTCCTAGGATGTGGACTGACGGTATGGACTAAGTGACTGTGTGAACTGAGTGACAGGGTGTGGACTGAGTGACTGGGTGTGGACTGAGTGACTGGGTGTGGACTGAGTGACAGGGTGTGGACTGAGTGACAGGATGTGG
Organism: Coenobita brevimanus; assembly: GCF_032717465.1. Classification (NCBI taxonomy): domain Eukaryota; kingdom Metazoa; phylum Arthropoda; class Malacostraca; order Decapoda; family Coenobitidae; genus Coenobita; species Coenobita brevimanus. The sequence continues at coordinate 21,999,244 of NC_137033.1, forward strand.
ACTGAGTGACAGGGTGTGGATTGTGAAAGGGTATGGACTGACAAGGTATGGACTGTGACAGGGTATGGACTGTGACAGGGTATGGACTGTGACAGGGTATGGACTGTGACAGGGTATGGACTGTGACTGGGTGTGGACTGTGACTGGGTGTGGACTGTGACTGGGTGTGGACTGTGACTGGGTGTGGACTGTGACTGGGTGTGGACTGTGACTGGGTGTGGACTGTGACTGGGTGTGGACTGAGTGACGGTGTGGACTGCAACAGGGTGTGGACTGCAACAGGGTGTGGACTGATTGACACTGGGCATAGACCGACGATCTAACAGTGAAATATAATTGGGGAGTCTGATTGGCTAAGGGGTTGGACTGATGGATCATAAGACTGGACTGACAGGGGTTTACAAGGCTGTGGACTGAATCAGTAAAGGTATGTTATGATGGAGGCTGTGGACTGAATCAGTAAGGGTTTGTAGTGATAGTGGGTGTGGACAATCAGTAAAGGTATGTAGTGATGGAGGCTGTGTCCTGAATCAGTAAAGGTATGTAGTGATGGAGGCTGTGTCCTGAATCAGTAAAGGTATGTAGTGATGGAGGCTGTGTCCTGAATCAGTAAAGACATGTAGTGATGGAGGCTGTGTCCTGAATCAGTAAAGACATGTAGTGATGGAGGCTGTGTCCTGAATCAGTAAAAGTATGTAGTGATGGAGGCTGTGGACTGAATCAGTAAGGGTTTGTGGTGATAGTGGGTGTGGACTACCTGAGTTTTTGAAGGTGGGGACTGTCCATGGGTGTAGGACGACTGACTGGTTGTGGGTGAGTCACTGACGTGTTTACTGATTGAACTGACCTATTACCAATGACTGACTGATGATGAGGACTAACATAGGGTGTGGACACACGGGTCAGTGAGGCTGTGGACTTACTGAGTCAGTAGGGCTGTGGACTGACTGGGTCAGTAGGGCTGTGGACTGACTGGGTCAGTAGGGCTGTGGACTGACTGGGTCAGTAGGGCTGTGGACTGACTGGGTCAGTAAGGCTATGGACTGACTGGGTCAGTAAGGCTATGGACTGACTGGGTCAGTAAGGCTATGGACTGACTGGGTCAGTAAGGCTATGGACTGACTGGGTCAGTAAGGCTATGGACTGACTGGGTCAACAGGGCTGTGGACTGACTGGGTCAGTAGGGCTGTGGACTGACTGGGTCAGTAGGGCTGTGGACTGATTAAATCTGTAGACTGACAGACAGTAAGGGTTTGGAGTACTGAAGGATGTGGGGTGAATCATGAAGGGCTTGGAGTGATGGATGTGCACTGAATCAGTAAGTGTTTGGAGTGATAAAAAGTGTGAACTGACTAGAATGAATGTGATCGACTAGAATGTAGACTGACTGACTGACTGCCGACTGCTGATCAGTGAATTAATTGCTTAAAGGTACTGAGAGGCGGAATCAGTGACTGTAGAGTGACTGAGCCTGTGACTACCTGAGTGACTGGGTGTCTAACAAAGCGGAAAGATGGTTAAGTATTCAGGACGGGGCATGATATAAATTTATAAAGGGCCAGTGATGAGGTAGGACTTAGCTAACCAAATGACAAGAGAGGCAAACGGCCTGAGTTATGAAAAAAATCACAAAGGTGTAAGCAAATCCATAATGATGTACACTTATTTATGAAACACCGTTAATTTATGTGATCAGCCTGGATTCCACAATACAGTGTAGTCAGTAACGGTACAAAAAAGCCAGACATTCATTACGTTTCAAGTAGTAAATAAAATGGGTCATGTCTACACCTTGGCGCTCTTTTAAAATGGTGCGACCCTATGACAGAACTAACGACGACTAGGGGGTGACCAAAGCCTAGATATGATTAACTGAAGGCCGAGTGTTTGGAGTTATACAGAGTCGTGAACTAAATTTACTATATCCTGACTAACGACTGATTGGTGTACAGTCAACTAAAATATTGTTAGGTTCAAAGTCCTCGTACATTACCGGATAAGAAAGATAAGGATACTTCAGGGTAGGCAGCGCATCCTCGGAGGGGTAAATTCAAGACGAGGTATCAATGGCACCGAGCAGTATGTTGAGGTGGTACAAGCTGGATGATTTCCCTCCTGTAAATGCCATATAAAATTAGCAGGACTTACAACAGTATTCGTTATTTCTGAATGTTTGTTGAAAATTTCCACACTTATTTTATCGTCAAATATGTTTACATTATTTTGGCTTTGTCACTTACTGTACTAGATATTTTGCCCTTGTTATATTGTCTCATTGTACGTAGTGTTTTGCGAAGCACTTACCTAATCTTCCCTTCAGATGAGGTTCTTTGTTGAGGTCCCTCCCACGGTCCCGGTCAGCATCATCCCTCGCACGGTCCCGGGCAGCATAGTCTTTCCCACGGTCAGCATCACCAATGTTCCTCCACCATCGGCTTCTCTCCAGCATCCCAGCCTTCACTCCACCTGCCAAGTAGGTATCTTATTTGTTTCAACAGTTCATTCGTCAATTTGGGAGATTTTTTTTTTTTTTTTTTTTTTTTTGCGACCATATTACATAGCTCAGACAGACTATGAAAGTACTACGGTGTTACACATCCATAGCACTTTTTCGTAAGTGGCACAAAGTTCTGTGTTAATTATGCTACAACTTATTAGTCAGGACGGGGATTCAATTTTGAGCCAAACTAAAATTACAGTAATGAATCGTCTCCATAAAATAAGCATGTCAGATGCAGCCATTCATTATGTCAGCTTGATTCCAACATTTTTCTAATACATTAAAAACTACAAATTCAAGAAACTAGCAATTTAGTTTAAAGGTAGCAGTGGAAATTTGATTGAAGCAAAATCTTCCTAAATAACTGCAATTTAACGACCAAGAACGTTGGAAATGCTCTTTATGGCGAGGACTTCCAGTTCTTTAATAACTGTACTGAAACTGTATCTTATTTAACTCAGAAAAATTTCAAGGCCGAGACATGTAAGCATTTTGGAGACGAAACTAAATTGCTGATCAACGTATGCAACGGTATAATCGTTATATTAAACAGTATAATCAATCATATGCCATACCTGTATCAAAAGCCATAACTAAACTGTACCTGGCGTGATGAAATGCCAACACTGCTCTGGCATGCCGGTTCAGTTATCCACTCATTTTATCTGACATCTTGTGTCATAGGCATGATATCTTGTATTCTTTGCTCATCTCGTCCTCTGGCTTCCTCTCGCAGTACCTTCTTTGCTGTTCTGGCCACCTCAATAAGTGCACTTCTGCTCACACGTCCCTCCCTGTAATACCAGTGTCGGTGAAGAGACAGATCTCTAGTCCGATAAGCTATTTCAGAGTTATTTCATCTGCTAAATAAATTATTTTTTCCCATAATTATTCGCCATCTATGACTGGACATGGAATCTGAGCGGTAATCTTGTTGGTCTATTTCATTAACACCTCTTATGACAATGATACCTTAAGGTTATTGTTGCAAAATATTTAATGACACTAACAATTTCAGCTGTGCTGTAAATATATCTATTTTGCACATAAAAGTATTAAAGTGACAAGCAAATCACTTGGGAAGAGACACCAAGTCCATTATGCCAACAAGATTACCTCTGTCAACAAAACTGTTCATCATTGCAGCTGCCAGCAATACCACAGCTTCCACAGAACCCGACGACGCCCCCACAGGCTAGACGACGCCCACACAGGCCCCGACGACGCCCACACAGGCTCCGACAGGCCATGACAACGTTCATACACGTCACCAAGTCCCGGTGACACTTCCACAGACTCCTACACTTCCACCACAAGTGCACCTGCCACCAGTGTCTCAGGTCTGTACTCCGGCACCGATCCTCAGCATCCGCCTGAAAGATGATCGTACTGTATTTGTAACAGACATCCAAGTTATTTTTCTACATGGCTGTTTATTTTCACTGTCGTGCAGATATTTAACTGACCAAGACATGTAATTAGAGTCAGATGACACTAAAACAGATCTTACCATTTACAGCTTCCACAGTTCCCCACGCTGACGCTTCATCTCCCGCCCTCATCTAATCCTGGCTACATCACAGCTCTGTCTCGGCAGCTACTCCCCCCCTGCAAGATGAACGTACTCTCGGCAGCAGGTCTCTTAAGGTGTTTGTATGCACATGGATGTTTTAGTTACACATGCAGATATTTTAAGATATTCCCAGGTCAGAAGTTAATTTAGTAAAGAACATCAAATCATACCATTGCAGTATACGAAGCTTACGCACAAGCCATAGATCACGCCCACTCCGACGTCGTAGGTGCGCCGCCTCTGTCCCTGTGGAACATTAACATTGCCATATTTCTTCCCGTAAGTTTCTTTATTTCAGTAAAATAAGTCATTACTTCATGGGAGTGCCTTTACGTTTTTCTGCAATGCCCTTAGTTTTATGCAAAGATTGTACATGTGGTCTTTAGCTGACTCTAGCTGACGCATTTGCAAACATAACTTTTGAAAACTTGTCTCCATAAAAGTGAATTTATGCTAATTTATGGTAGTTGCTCGTATTTTTTCTTCACTAATTTTCACCCTGGTTTGCCTAGTGTTTGGTACCTCAAGCTGAAAGTATAACCAAGCAATCTTATTAAACTGAAGCTCAAGACTGAATACAGTGTGATTTCTTACCACTGCAGCTGCTGTCGACGTATTTGCCGAAGTTCCACACACGCTGCAAGTCCCACGCCGACCCCGACACAACGACCTGACGACGAGGCCACAAGTCTCATTCCGAAACAACGACCCCACCACGCCGACACAAGCCACCACGCCGACACAAGCCACCACGTCGACACAAGCCACCACGCCGACACAAGCCACCACGCCGACACAAGCCACCACGCCGACACAAACCACCACGCCGACACAAACCACCACGCCGACACAAACCACCACGCAGACACAAACCACCACGCCGACACAACAACCCTATGCAGACACACATCCCCCGTCGCCGAGGTCCCCCCTCTCTCCGACGTCGTAGGTGCGTCGTCAGCATCACTGTGGAAGAGTAACATGGTCAGAGCAACAATTCTCAGTTATAATTCTCTATCATTGGTATTTTGTTAGTATATTTCAGTGACAGCATACAGGGACGTTCTCGTGAGCTTAGAGTTTTTTATGCCTCAACGATTTTGTATGATTATTGCACCTCAACAGCGCCCTAAACTTTGTCGTATAATATATATATATATATATATATATATATATATATATATATATATATATATATATATATATATATATATATCATGCCTAGGTAATTTATCAGAATATAATGTTCCTTATCTAAAGGTAACATGGTAAGTAGAGTTATTATAGTCTGTTTTCACCCGACAGAACTGGGCCACTCCCGGAACTTGACCTGTATGTCCTGGTTGCATCAAATTCTAAGTTACAAAACAGGAATGAGTATCGATTATAAAACAATCTCCAGTTTGGGCACACTTAGCCATCAACCGACAATATTGAGTCTGAATGTCAGGTTAGGGTAAACTCTAAGAATTGCTAAGCTGACGAGAATAGGGTCAAAAATGAAAGGGTTGCCAACAGCTTACTTACCAGCATCCCGTTGAAGTAATGCAAAGGCTTGGTTTCGTCCTTGCTTCCCTCTTCGTCCTCGCTTTCTCACCCACCCTTATCCGTCCTCTCGCGTCCTCGCCCACCCTCTTGCGTCCTTGTCGGTCCTCGCCCCTTCATCCGTCCTTAATCGCTCAGCACATCAGGTCCAGGGTAGCTGGGTGGTCCACGCTGCATCTCCGCTCCTCTGTGCTCGCCTGTCATAACAGAACTACTTATCAAAACCTAATCTGCTTTAAGTGCTGTCTTATAACTAGCCCAGCAAAGCCACACTTGTTGAGGAATGCACCATATCTGACATGTATATTAGGTGTCCAGGTCTTTACTCTCCAGATATTCAGTCATTATTGAAAATATTTTGGTATGTGTTACATTTGGCTAATTTCAATTATATTTCAGGAATATCCAGTTACCTGTCTTGTTGCTGAAGTTGCTCCTGCTGCTGCTGACGACGACGACGACGACGACAACCATGATGACGACGATGCTGCTGCAGATGCTGTCGCTCCTTCGGTGTTGTGTATCGCCGCTCCGACAACCTGTCGTGTCTCAACAACGTCGACAACCACAGACATGACCGGCACAACGACCAACACCAACCAAGTAAGCTAAACAGATGACCTAAGACCTCACTTCTAACTTCACTTAGCCTAGAAAGCCAACCTAGATGACCATACTCTGCTGCCTAACCCAACTAAGCTTGCCCCATGACACCCCCTGCTCCTGGCTATCCCCCACCCCCAACCCAGCCTGCCCTCCACCCTACCATCACTACATACCAGCAAGGCAACCTGTGGGGAAAAAGATTAAACCATATAAGTATAAAAGGTTAGAGCATATTATTATAAGATTATTAATAAGTGCATGTAAAGGATTAAGTAGTGCATTCAAGAGTTTACTCGTTTGTTCATATAATTATAAATGCTCACTTGCAACAACGATTATCGCAAAATTATAAGCAAATATAATAGCAATTTACAAATTTATTGCATATACCTGTTGTTGAAGCTGCTGTGTTGACCCTTCAGTACGATGACGCCTGTATAATTGTATTCTGGCTGCCTCTGACGGATTAATTCAGATCAAGAAGGGTGTCCAACAGAGGGGATTAAAAGCAGCCTCTATCCATCCATTTTGGTACCGGAGAGGGACACCATGTGGTGGCACTGGTAGTACCAAAAGGATGGTGGGCTGCAGGACGGGTAACTTCATTAATCAGTTCAATGGTTCATACATGCATTTCTCGTACTGAAGGTGTTAATTCTTGCTTGATATTCACTCCTAACTGCTGCTGAACATTGTGCCAGCGAGCGAAGCAGAGTCTGGAAAAAAATGCAGAGTTTAGCTAATTTGTGGAGACGAAGATTGAGGCGAAATACGAATATGTTATTTATCTTACTAAGACATATTTAGCCATAGCATTTTTTATTCTGAAACTGAACTTGGTAAAACAGGCTGTAAAAGAACGAAAATCTGGTCCAAAACGCGAGAACTACCATCTTACACTACTCATAAATCAGTTTTAACCTCGATTCAGTGACTTTTTTCGTTTAGTTCATGCTGCTCTCAGACGATTTTATCCAACATAGGACTTGTAACAGTGAAGTGGTGAAGGCTGTATCAAACCCCACTAGACAAGAAATTCTCTAAGCGGATTTAAATAGCGAGAATAATAGGCAAAATATGCCATATTGGAGAGTTAATTGCATTGTTGAAGGCACATCAGTGGCAGAAATTGATCCTGTAATAAACCCCTCCAGTCTGATATCAGGCAACCACCAGACGATTTTATTCAGCTTAAGGGATCTCTCGTAGTTAAATGATTAATGAAGGCTGTGTCTAACCTCTTCAGTTCGAAAAAATAATCCCCACATTTTGAAAACGTATCCCTAGTTACAGAAAAATACCCATAATTCTTTTAATTCGTAAAAAATAAGGTAAATGCGGTTGTCTTCAGATGCGAGGAATAAAATCGGATAATTCGTCATCGGTTCACTGGGGTTAACGGGAGGATTTAGTCACGATCAGGCACCAACATACGTGGCCTATTGCCAGTCTTACTATTTGTGGCAGAGTAGGAAAAATTCTTACTGTAAAACTATGTATATTAAAAATGAATTAGGTAGACAGCAGGCGGTAATGAGGACAAGAGTCTTGGTGTTGGCAGCATTGATATTTCACTAAGTTGAAAATACAGTCTGCCGGCTTCCTTCACCTCACTGGCAGACATATTGCAAAGACCGGTAAAATTTCCAAGAATATCTGGCTATTTCTAAAAAAAAAATATATATAAATTAAATTAGAGCTTCTTTTCCGCCGAAAGCCACGAAAAACTTGGATAATACGTCATGCTTGAAATAATACACTTTTAAATTCCCTTAACAGACCTGAAATGGAGAGGAAAAATCACCAAAGACATCAGCTGGGCAGGTGGAACCAGGAGGTCCGTCCTGTAGGGCGTCTGGGGTTCAAATGAGAGGCAGTGGTCGCCGCCATAACGTCATCAGCTCGGTTAGTTCACCGCACCGCCACCAGAACCACACTTGCCTCCCTAGCACCACCCCCCGATTGTTTTCCGCCATTTTAAGGTCAGTTTATGCTATTATTACTACGTCTAGTGCTATATTCCTATATTTTTTCGTAGAATTAATACAGCTGACTTAGATCTCGTGCAAATCATATCCTAGGTTAAATAATGGGATCATATATTGCCTTGAAACCAGTGTTACGAGTCGAACTCCATCCTGTACACTTTTCCATACATATGTTAATTCCCAAGCTGATGATTCTTCTTTCTATATTATTTTCGGTTGAATATGCCCTACCAAATTACTGATACTAAGTTAAACAGATAAAGGTAATAAGCTTCGTTTCACCTTATTCTTCGAAGCCTCATATTTGGATCGTTATCTTGGTACTGTTTTACTCTCTTGATCTTCATTCCTAACTCTGTATAAAACTAGACCTTAAGAGCATATTTCTAGTGCATGCTTCTAGAGGATTCTTCAAAAGCATATTTCTTTCCGTACTGTCATAAGGTGTGATTTTAATTTATAGATTATTTTGAAACATTTTTAGGGAGATAGTACTGTCAGATATTTCATACAAGTATTCCTATTGTGCTGGGCCTTTTCTTCTTTATTCTAACTAACTCAGACTATTTCTAGAGCTTAGATAGAGCCTGATAGTGTTAATACTGGTACCATTAACCCTGTCATGGTCGGGACAGCTCCTATTCTAGTCAACAGCAGGTTATTTTATTAAGTAGAGTGATAGTGGTTTAACAGTGAGGGTGTTTGTGGGTGTTTGGTGAGTGTGTGTGGGTTGGGTTGGGTTTGTTTGTGTGTGTGTGTGTGTGTGTGTGTGTGTGTGTGTGAAGTCATGGTATAGATGTGTTATGTTTATACTGTGTCGATGGAATTTCACAGCATGATCTTTATCCCCAACAGCACCAGGGCCTGAACCACAACACAACCAGCAACACCACCACTCTCATCACTCAGGGAGGGATGCGCTCCAGGAATACATCCAGTGGGGGAGAAATAGCCTGTTTGGAGGGCCTTGTTCTCGTCACGCATACCATCTCACTCAACGGATGGAGGTATAGTGAATGATGATTTTGTGCATGTGTGAGAGAGAGAGAGAGAGAGAGAGAGAGAGAGAGAGAGAGAGAGAGAGAGAGGTTGGGAGGTGCATATGTTAAAGAATGATACAGTATATAATTGTCAATGGTGTAAATGACGATGGTATGGTGTAAAACTGTGTATGTGTGCGTGTATGAGGGACAGACAGAGATAGAAATGGAGATAGACAGCGATAGAGATAGAAACAGACAGCGTAGAGAGCCAGAAAATTTGGCAGAGTAGAGCTGCACGCCTTACCTCACATCACGGAGGTCTGGCTGCAACTGATGTCTTTCTGCCACAGTCGCCCCGACTCCACTCTGACCCCAACTCGGAGGATTTTCCAGTCTATTCTCCTTAATTTGCTTGTATTTCCACCTGATTTTCCACTATAAGGTAATGCACTAGCGATAAATTAATGTTTTTAGAGGGATTTTGATAATTTGGTAAAGTTATTGCGTTATGAATGCTGTACGATCAAGTGCTGAAAGATTGGTTTGCCAGACGTACAACGGAAGGTTGGATCAATAATTCACGTATTTTTTACCGTTTATATTTATTTAATGGGTAGTTTTTGTCCCAGCTCAG